>NW_022111324.1:43993059-43994345 GCF_000313985.2 Echinops telfairi | reverse complement strand
CCTACCTGGACATGCGGACATCATATCCTTTTTATCTCCCCCACCTCTGCCTATACCCTTTCCATCAAAACCCTTGTTCTGTGTGCTTTCATTATAGGCACAGCCTACTTGAGTTCATTTCCCGAAACAGAGAAACAACACAAATTCAAGAGGGTGACACTCCAGAGCAACGCGCCTCAGAGATACAGTCTAATATGAACAAGTATAATCAACACATAACAGAATGTCAGCCACAGGATTGCCGGAATAATATGTGTCTTAATAGAGCATACAGGGTGTTGATGTAGCGAGACCTTCTTTGTCCACCAACCTAAAGTGCACCACTCTTGTTACAGCTGTTGTGTGCTTCCTCAGACACCATGTATTTTCTGGTTTAAGTCCTCGAATACAAGTGTGTCTGAGGTGAAGTACACCTCACCCAGTGGAGTTCCTGCATGGGGTCTCACCGATGCAGCCTCTGGAGCATGCCTTATGCCCTAAAGATCCAGGATTCACGGTCCCAGCGTTCCCTGGCACCTGGCCTAGGCTCCTGGGTTATCCCCAGATGCCTTAGGTCAATTTTATCCACCCACTGCATATCACTAAAGATACTTCCTCCCTAATGTTCCCCAAAGCCTCTTCAATCACTCCCCCCACCCCCCACCTGGATGTCAGCCATCCCTCCCCTCACCTCAACAGACATGCACCTATATTCCCCCAAATGTGACCGTTTCCTCTCCCCTATCCTGCATTGCCCCTCCCATCAGTAAGTCTCATCCCTCTGACAGGGCCACCTTCCCCTCTGGGGGACCTCACTCAAGATTCACACAGCAACCACTTAGCAGACAGCATCATCCTTGACCATTTGATCCCAGCTGTCGTGAGGTGCCCTCCAGCCAAGAGACCTACACTATGTTTACCTGGGTCAGAAGTTGAATGGTTCATTGACACTGGTCCGCATCTTTACCAGGCTGTCTGGTGCCTAGCCAGAAGACTGGATGCCCTACAATATGATCTTGTGCCCATTCTGCTGCTTGTTCCAACTGCAGCGAACTCAGACAGCATTTGTAGTTTTGTGCTTGGCTAACTTCACTCAGCATAATGCCTTCCAGATCCCTCCACGTCTTGAGGAGTTTCATGCTATCACCATGTTTTAGGGATGTATAAGGATGTATCCCATGGTGTGTTTATACCAGAGGTTTGTGTGTGTGTGTGTGTGTGTGTGTTTTGGTTTTGTTTTTTAACATTTTATTAGGGGCTCATACAACTGTTATCGCAATCCATACACACATCAATTGTGTAAAGCG
>NW_022111324.1:43989394-43992959 GCF_000313985.2 Echinops telfairi | reverse complement strand
CCCCCCCCACCTGGATGTCAGCCATCCCTCCCCTCTCCTCAACAGACATGCACCTATATTCCCCCAAATGTGACCGTTTCCTCTCCCCTATCCTGCATTGCCCCTCCCATCAGTAAGTCTCATCCCGCTGACAGGGCCACCTTCCCCTCTGGGGGACCTCACCGAAGATTCACACAGCAACCACTTAGCAAACAGCATCATCCTTGACCATTTGATCCCAGCTGTCATGAGGTGCCCTCCAGCCAAGAGACCTACACTATGTTTACCTGGATCAGAAGTTGAATGGTTCATTGACACTGGTCCGCATCTTTAGCAGGCTGTCTGGTGCCTAGCCAGAAGACTGGATGCCCTACAATATGATCTTGTGCCCATTCTGCGGCTTGTTCCAACTGCAGCGAACTCAGACAGCATTTGTAGTTTTGTGCTTGGCTAACTTCACTCAGCATAATGCCTTCCAGATCCCTCCACGTCTCGAGGAGTTTCATGGTATCACCGTGTTTTAGGGATGTATAGGGATGTATCCCATGGTGTGTTTATACCAGAGGTGTTTTATCCACTGTTCTATTGATGGGGATTTAGGCTGTTTCCAGCTTCGGCTATTGTGAACTGGGCTGCGATGAACATGGCAGGGCAAATGTCTGTTCACGAGCTGATTCTTATTTCTCTGGGGTGGATGCCCAGTAATGGTCTTGCTGGATCATATTGTAATGCAATTGCCATCTGTTTTAGGAATCTCCATATCAGCTTGCACAGTGGCTGTAGGTATTTACAAGTCTATCAGCAGGGGATAAGAGTTCCTATTTCATCACACCCTCTCCAACATTTGTTGTTCTCAGATTTTTAAAAAAAATGGCCTACAATTATGGGCGTTAGGTGGTATCTCATGGTTGTTTTGACTTGTGTTTCCCCGAGAGCGAATGACGGGGAACATTTCTTCATATACTTATTAGCTATTGGAGTGTCACCCTTTGTGACTCTCCCATTCAGGCCCTTTGCCCACCTTCTCAGCGGGCTCTTAGTTTTTTACTTGTAAGCTTGTAAAATTCTGTAGATTTTAGTAATTGGACCTTTGTCTTTTATGTCTTCACTAAATATCTTTTCCCAGTTTCTGGGCTCTCTTTTTACTCTTCACATGGGGTCCTTCGATGTACACAACTGTTTTATTTTTAATAGGCCCCACTCATCTATCTCTTCCATGACGTGTGTTTCCTTCGTTAATTCTGCTAGCCTTGCGTTCCCTGCACTAGGGCTCCTAGCTTTGACCCAATTTTCTCATTGATGACCCTGATAGCTTTTGGTTTTATATTTAGGTCTTTGATCCACCCTGAGTTGTTTTTGTGCACAGAGTGAGATATGGGTCTGGTTTTATTCTTCTGCCTGTGATAGAGATGCAGAACACACCCTCAAGAAAACTAAGGCACATGACACCCTGATCGTGTCTCCTTAACAGCTGCTTCCAAAAGGAGTGGTTACATTGGACTATTAACCACAAGGTCAGCAACCCTAAACCACCAGCTGCTTCACAGAATAAAGGTGCGTGTTATACTCCCATGAAGAGTTGTAGCCTCGGAAACCCGCAGCAGCAGGTCCACACCATTCTTTAGGGTCACTATGTGACTCAACGACAGTCAGTGGATGATAGCTAGAACATTCATATTAAATATTTCACTACAGTGCAGTCACCTACGTTCTATACCAAAATATAATACTCAAAGTAAGACTTGGAGCAACAAAGTCTTATGAAAATAAGACAACTTAAATCTAAAATTTGAAGCTTGAGATGTGTCTATATTGCTTAATTGCTCTAAATAGCTACTTGGACCCATGAGTGTGTTGGGTCTATTGTTTAATTCTATTTGCTTCATTTCTAAAAGCCTTACAAAATATTCCACTGCACCACACTTCCTCTTTATATTAGTGTCACAAATTTTATTTTTATTCATATTTGCCCATTAACATAGATTTGTAATTACTGCTTTCTGATTTTACCTTTCATGTGATATAGGGGAAAAAATCAAAGAGTTACACACCCAAACTGCAATAATACTGGGTTTTATATTTACCTATGTAGTTACTTTTACCATTACCAAAAACAAAGACAAAAACCGAAGCCATGATTTTCAAAGGAACTGTGACTCATATCTAGTCCATTGGACAGAATAGAACTATCTCATAGGATTTATAAGGCTGGAATCTTTATAGAGGCGATTGTCACATATTTCTCTCCTGTAGTGGTTGTTGGTTTCAAACCGACAGAGTTCCAGGTAGTGGTCGAGCGTTTTAACCACTGGGCCTCCATGGCACTCTAGTTATGTTTGCTAGTGTTTCATATTTTTTCTTATGGCTTCAATTTACCATTTAGTCTCTCTTAATGTTAGCCTGAAGAATTTCCCTTTACATCTCAAGTGGAACAGGCCAGCTAGTGATGAACTTCCTCCACTTTTGTTCTTCGTGACTTCCTTTTTTCTCTTTTAACAGTTTTATTGGCATATAATTCACATGTCATACAATGTATTTTCAGTCATAATAGGAAAGGTTATGCAAGCATCACCACAATCAGGTTTAGAACACATCCTTCTTTCTTGTACTTATTGTTATTAGCTCCCCATCTCCACCCAACCTCCCCTGCCATGCCCCTGAGAAACTAGTAATCCAGCTACTGTCTCTATAGATTGACCTATCCTGGAGTTCATATATAGAAAGACATCCAAACAATAGACGATAATTATAAAGGAACACAGAGAAACACCTCAATCAAAAAGAAAGCAGAAAATATTAAAAAGTAGAACAAATTTAAAATGGTTTTAAGGGAGATAAAATGATAAGGTGTTCATTTTTAACTTAACTACACCTGCAATAATCCACTTTCCAATATACCTTTCATGATAGCAAAGCTATTCATCCCCCCAGTGTGATAGGTAGGTTTGTTGTGCCAACTAAGCTTCCATAAGAACATGTGGGTGGAGTTTAATCAGGTTGCAGCTTGATTGGAGGGTGACCAAGATACATCCTTTCCGAGGCCAGCATTCTTCTCTTCCTCTCTGGTGATCGAACCAGCTTACTGTTGCTTGAGCTTGTTCTTTGCCTCAACCATTTGCTGCACTAGCTGTGGGCCAAGCCAACTCATCACTTTTATCACTAGACCTTGAGGCTCCTTTGAGACCTACTCACCATGCTGCTAGTGTACACATCACTTGAGCTTGAAGCTGGTAGATCCTGTCACTGTGGATAGCTTGAGTTCGAGATCCCATTGGGGCCTGCTTCACTAAACTCCTGAGCTATTAGCTACTGACTGTTGCTGCCCCACCCTGCTGTCTGTGGCCTGTAGGCCAACTCTGCCTCTCTTGTCTGAGGGAAGATGCCACTGTCTGCTTCCTTGACCTTGGACCAGCAGCCCATGTGAGTTGAAGGACCTTCAATATATTAACTGTTCCACAAAAGTGAGTTGAACTGAGCCCTCTGTACTACTGTGTGGACTAATTAGTTGTTATATTCCTTCTCGCCGTATAAAACTATCTATCTATCTATCTATCTATCTATCTATCTATCTATCTATCTATCTATC
>NW_022111324.1:43983471-43989179 GCF_000313985.2 Echinops telfairi | reverse complement strand
ATGTGTATTCCCCTTCACTTTTTAAAACATCTGAAACAACCTTAAAATGGGTCAAAGGGAGATCTTATTATGAAATATTACATTTTAACCTAACTACATCTGCCATAATCTACTTTGTCTTGATAATAAGGCTATTCAAATTCCTCAGGTATGGTTAGAGTAGATTCACAGAAAGCTTAATACATGTGTGGATCCTGCTTCCATTGTCCTCCACAGTCATCTGCAAACCAGAGGTACACAATCTCTTCTTTATTCTTGACGCATAGTTTTTCTGGATATAGAATTCTTGGTTCGCATTCTCTTTTCTTTTAACATTTTAATTCATTCCACTGACTCCTGGCTTTAAAGGTTTAAAGGCAGATGTTAATGCTACTTTGGATCCTTTGTGTGTGACAAGTAACTTCTCTCTCGGCTTTCAAGATTCTGTCTTTGGAAAAAGATGGCTATTATTTGTCTTAGTGTGTAGCTCTCCTTGGATTTCTTCTGTTTGAATTTATTCAGTTCTCTGGATATGTATGTTTATGACTTTCAACAGATTTGGGGTGTTTTGGCGATTATTTGTTCAAATATTGAAAATCCCCTTTTCCTTTCTCTTTTTATGCATAATCTAGTACATCTGAGGTTACTCCACACATATTTTAGATTGTTTGTTTTTCGTTGTTCTTTTATCTTTCTGCTCCTCAGAATCAGTAATTGCAATCATCTTGACTGACTCTTTCTTCTGTTTGTTCTAATCTTTTGAACCTTCCTAGTAGATTTTTCATCACAGTTATTCTAATTTTGAGCCCCAGAATTTGTTTAGTTCCTTTTTTCAAAATAATTTTTATGTTTTCATTGACATTTTCACTTTTTTCATCTTATTTTATTGACTTCTTTTAGTGTATTGGCCAACGCTTTCTCTATCTCCTTGAGAATACTTAAAATAGTTGATTTAATGACACTGAGTAGTAATTCCAATGTTTTTTTAATTAATATTCAGACTGGTGGTTTATAACACTCTTCCTTTTATGTTTTCTGTCTTATTGATCACTTAAAAATTTTGTTCCTTTTGTTAATTTGTTGGTCTTTCTTTTAAACTTCTGGAAGCATATATTAATTAATTTGTTCATATTAATTTGGACATATGTACCTTTCTCTGAACATCACTTCAGTGGTATTTCATAGACTTGAATATCTACTTATTGTTCTAGGGAATGATACAATTTCATTTTGTGGTTTTCTTTTGAATCAAGGGTTCATATAATTTAAAAATGGCAAATAGATTAAACTCTTACTCCCATAAAGAGTTATAGTCTCAGAAACCCACAGGGGTAGTTCTACCCTGCCTTTTAAATTCACTGAGTCAAAATTGATTCAGTGGCAGTGAGTTTAAGTATTATCGTAGTGTGTATCATCAGAATATCTTGTTTTCATTACTTATATGTAATATTTTCATTTTTGAACTCATTAATATTTTCTTTGTGGACTTATATATATCCAAATTTTATGCATGCTCCGTGTGCACTTGAAAAGAATAGAGTGTTAATATTCTGTTTGCAGTGGTTACCTACACTGTCTCCTTCATTGATTCCTAGATCTGCTTTGTTTTCACTAGCTTTGTTACCACTGAGTCTGTCCTGGACTTAGCGTAATATTAAACCTCTTATGATCAGTGTGTATATTCTCATGCTTCATGCACTTGCTGATTTATGTTGTTACTAGGCTTTTGGCTGTATAGATAAAATTAGTGTTATTTTTCATTGTGAACTGTAGTTTTCAATATTAGAAAGTGGCTTTCTTTCTTAATACATGTCTGATAATCAATTATCAGTCTTGTCTTTATATATATATAGTTTATGTATGTAAATAGTCTCTACTATACATTTACATACACAAATGTATAGTATAACTATGCAAATAGTTATATATATATAGTTTTAATCTGTGGTTATACATAATTATACTATACATATAGAAAGATAACTCAGTCAGCCCTGAAACAAAAACACTGTGGTTCAAGAGTAAAATATGGAAAACGCTATGGCAAAGATTTATATCTCATTCCTTTTGGGGCTGAACATGCTGGAGGGCCTTGCCTAAGGTGACGTTATTTGACCAGAAAAGTGCCATGCTATTTTACATTGTTCTCATCCCAAATAGCAATCCATTTGCTTTCAGGATCCAACCAGACTACACAATTTTAGAACAGGAAGCTTTTTCTTCTTTCAAAGAACAGCAACAAAAACAGAAATATACAAGGGAGACAAGAGAATTGTGACTGAAAGTAGTAGACTTTCTAGTTAACATTTATAGCTTTGAGGATTTCTTCAACATTTATAAAATTTTGAGGATTTTTACTTATCATTTATTTTCTCTAGACCTAAAATGGAGGTGATGAAAATTGGCTTCCATAACATGTGATTGACTGTCCTCAGTGGCCAACAAGGGGGTGGTCTTTTCTTTTTCTAACAGAATGTGACTTGGCAGTTATGTATCTTGGAACCATCTTCATTAATTTTTTTTTCTCCACCAATTATTTACAGTGAACAAGTATAACTAGTTCATGAGGGAAAATGTAGACCAGGAATAGACAAAGTATGGTTCTTATTATATATGTATATATAAGTATAAATGGAGCAGAATGTCAAAAGCTGTAACTTTAGTAGTACTGATGAAGGATATGAAAGGAGTTTTTTCCCCACTGTAGAATATTTGGGAGCAGGGATAAATCCGGTCATAAGAACCAAAAGACAAGGTGTTGCATTTTTTGGTTTTTGTCTTTGTTTTGTATGATTTTTCTGGATAGACATTCAGAATGCATGAATTGACAAAGATAATACAGAATTAAAAATTACCTGGAGCAGGGAAGGGGAGGGACGAGGGAAATGGGGCGTCAAGAACAATGAATACAAGAGGAATACATGTTACAGAACTGATTGTAGTGATGAATGTACAAGCCTTCTTAATATAATTGAACTATTGAACTGCATGATATGTTAATTATATTTCAATAAAACTACTTAAAAATGAAAACATAAAAGGATATTTTCTTTTGAATTGCTTACCTTTAGAAAGTACAGCTTTTTAATGTTTTCTGCAGAAAATAGACACTAGCGTGCAATAAAACACTTCAAGCTGTCTGTGAGTGCAAGACTTAATTACTCCCAAGGGCAAAAAACATTAGCTTACTGGAGTAAGGGAAAGTTATTAAAAATCCCAAAGGCTCTGTGAATATATCTCATTTACTTCTTTGCTAAGATGCTAGTCTGGAATTAGTTATTGACTAGAGAGCTGCTTCTTTTGCTGTTAGCAAAAGAAAGTGGGATTTTTCTGATAATCTTACCTGTTCTAAGGGGCTTCAACGTGTTCATAGAAAATTTCCATTGTTTTCCTTTCCCATTTCCCATGAACTTTTTGAAGCACCTTTGTCTATTTAAAATTAATTTCATGTCATTCTAGAGCTTACATATGATACATGATTTATACTCACAAAATTGTATCTTTATATGCATGTACATATGCAGATACATAATAGGAGCCCTGATTGTGTAGTGGTTATGTGTTGGGCTGCAATCTGCATGATCAGCAGTTCAAAACCACCGGTAGTTCCACAGTCCGATAAACAGTTACAGTCTCAGAAATGTCCAATGGGTCATTATGAGTCAGCATTAACTCCATGGTAGTGACTATGTGTATATATATATACAGTATATATAAATATTTTTTCCCAAAGACACAAAGAATAGTTAAAAGGTCAGAAGCATTAGGCTAACTAACTAGCATGTACTCTTTTGAGAAAACCCTGAGTGCTCTACAACATAGACATGATTCCTTAATAATTAGGTTCAAGAGACAGCTCTCCAGGGGATGAGAAACATCTAGGTAATAATAGCTCTTACATAATAAGTGATTTCTGTATCTGGTAGTATGCTAAGTGCTTTATATATGCTAACATAGTACACAGGTTCTCACAATAACTGTAAGCTAAATATTATTACAAGCAATTTTGGGGGAGATAACTGAGGTTCAGAGAGGTTAACTACTTGGTTCAAACCTCTTTAAAAATTTGTTTTGTAAACCTGATAGTGTTATGTGATTCCTCATTGTAGCTTTTAGTCACATGTCCCTTATTCTGTAGTGAGCATCTTCTTGTATGTATGCATCACATGCTTTCTTCTTCTGTGGATTGTCTACCCATTTACATTATTCATTTCTCTGTTGAGGGGTCATTTTAAGCTAATTTTTTCTTTTCCATTTATAGAATTTCTTTTTCTACCTTGGATACTAATTAATTCCCAGTAGCTGTGTTTAAAATATGTTTATCAGACAGATATTTATTTCTTTTCTTTGATTTTGGCTTGATAAATCGACATTTTAAACTGAGAATATATTCAAAGCAATCAATCTTTTCCTTTATGAGTTGTAATTTTTGTTCCTTTTAAGGAAATCATTTCCTACCTAGTATCATAAAAGCACTTTCCTTCATTATTTTAACTAACATTTTATACTTCACATCAAGATTTTTAATATTTTGGGAATTTCTCTTTGCCTTAATGGGACATTGATGTCTAGTTTTTATCCAAAGCTCTTGGTCCTGCCCCCATTCGTTGACGAGTTCTTTCTTGTCCCTGCTGATGTGCAGTGCTAGAACTTTTGTACATCGTGTATATACATGTTTCAAGCATTTTACTTTTATTCTGTTATTTTATTTAATAATCAATGCACCATTATTACTTAATCTTAATTATCTAGATTTATAATAAACTTACAAATTTAATTTTAAAACATGCTAGGATTTCACATTGTTATTGTAGATATTTTAGAATGATATGACATTTAAACATAGTGCATATTCCTATCTATGAACATGATTTATCACTCTTTTATTGATGCCTTCTTTAAAAGTATTTTAAAGTACTTAACGACGTCCTTTATTTATTATTTCAGTCATTGCACACAGTATATTTTATCTTCAGTTTCTTATACTTTTAGTTTATATTAACATCATATTTATTTGAGCGATAGGTGGAAAAGTGGATTACGTGCTGGGCTGTTAACCACAAGGTCAACTGTTCAAACAATACTAGCCAATCCTAAGGAGGAAGATGAAAATATCTGCTCCTGTAATGATGTACAATCTCAGAGACCCAGAGGGGCAGTTCTCGTTTGTCCTATAGGGTTGCTGATTAGAATCAGCTCAATGACAGTGGTGTACATACTGCTTAAATATTTTGACCCTGAACATGATATATTTCTTTATTTGTTTAGGATCTATTAGAAATAGAATTTGCTCTTGATATAAACAAACAGCTGAGGTATAATTTGACAAGACTGTAAAAATGCAGAAACCTATTATGTATAAAGTAATTTTTACCAATATATGTTCTTCTGTAACCATGACTTCAATTGAAATATAGAGAATTTTTATCATCCAAATTCTCTCTTGCCCTCAGCGATCCTTGAACTAACTACAAGCTTTTCTTTATTGTTGTGTTTTAATTTGTTCTCTGTCAGTGGTTTGTTATTGTTGCTGTTTTGTGTACATTGTTGTTTGGTTTTGCTCTGTGTTGTTTTTGTGCATGTTATTATCTCCACAGGTCTGTCTAAATAAGATAGGCTGGATGAACAATCTGGAGGAGAAAACAATGGGACTGACAGTTCCAGGGGGACATGGGAGAGGGGGAAGTGGGGAGAAAGGATGTGGTGTAAACAAACCCAGGGACAAGGGA
>NW_022111324.1:43975637-43982080 GCF_000313985.2 Echinops telfairi | reverse complement strand
AATAAATAAATGAGTCTTATTTTCATATTTTTTTAGATCTCTATATTATGAATATTTTCTTTGAGTCTAGGGCCTACCTTTTCATTTTCTCAGTGGTGTTTTTTTGAAGAGAAGCCATTAAAAATTTTGTTGAAGTCAATTTTATTATTTTTTTCCTTCATGGTTAGTGATTTCCTTCAGAGTTAGTCATTTAAGAGAGCTGAATCAAGATCTAATTCAAACATGCATTGTCTTGAAAATGTACATTCATCTTTACTTCTAGAAATATTGTAGTTTAATATAGGTTTGTGACATATAAGGGTACTTCAAATAGATTATGGAATTAAAAGTTAACTTTTTTCCAAAACTTTTTGAAGCCCCTTCATATATCAAACTTAAATTTTTGTATGGGATAATATTGCCTTATTATTAATTTTGCTCCTGCACCATTGTTGTCTAGAACCATTTTCTGAAAAGAAAAAAAAAAAAGCAATTACTTCTCCCTAGATTACATTCTCTTTTGTTGAAAATAAATTGAATCATATAGGTATATTTCTGGAATCCTTATTCTATCTTATCAGTTTCTTTATCATATAGTTTGCCCACATCATATTGTTTTGACTGCTATAATTCTATAGTAAATTTTAAGACCAGACTGTACAAAGTATTTTACTATGTTTATTTAAAATAGTATTTGAACTTTGTAGTTATTTTACATTTCCATATAAATTTTAGAATCATTTTATCAATCTTTAAAAAATGTCTGCTAAATTTTGATTAATGCAAATGCATTGATTTTATGTTAATTTTATGGCAATAGGGTTTCACAATGTTGAATATTTTAATCTATAAACATAATATATTTGTCCTTTCTTAGGGTCTTATTGTGTTTTTCATCTTGTGTTAGTGACTGTATTAGTCTGCGTACTTTAGAGAAACAAATCCACAGCAACTCATGTATGAGAGTTTTATGTAAAGAAAGTGTGCATCACGAAAACATCTCAAACTATGCTGCCCAAGCCCACAAGTCCAACATTAACCCACTAACCCAACACCAGTCTACAAAGTCCTCCACCTCACAAAACAGAGGCAATGATGCCGACTGCAGGAGGAAAGCTGAGTCAGTGAACGAAAAAGCATCTCAGCACTAGCAGGGGTCTCCACATGGCTGCTCCAGCACCCAGGCCTGCATCCGGATAAGTCCATGTGGCTTCTCCTTGGGGATGTCTTGTAGGAAGTCAATCTTGCAAGCTGAAGCAGGGAACTGCTAAGGCAGCTGCACCCGATGCAAGCATCACAAAGCAAGAGACCCGAGAAGTAGAAAGGCGAGGCTCACCACCCATTTATCCCTCCGCTTTTCAATTAGCCCCACATGTGATTATAGGCCAGGTTGGCACAATTAACTAACTCAGTGACATTTTAAAATTATTCTGATTGTCTAATAGGTATATAATTTATTTTATTTTATATTGTTATCATTGGAATCCATCCTATCTCACTGCTATTGAGTCAATGCTGTCTCATAAGGAACCCCTGTGGGTTTCCTAGACTGTAGCTGTTTATAAGAGTAGAAAATCCAGTCTTTCTCCCAAGGAGCTGCTCAGGTGGTTCTAAATTGCTGGCCATGTGGATTGCAGCCCCACAAATAACTACTATACCACTGAGATCCCTCGAAATCCATCTGATACAAAAATCTTATTAGCTCTAGTTCTTGTAACATTTTATTTATTTTACATAAAACATTGTTACATCAACAGTGGCAGCTCATTAAAAAAATAGAAAACAACAAATGCTGCAGAGAGTGTAGAGAGAATGGAACCCTCATATACTGCTAGCAGCAGTGGGCGGAGGTCTTTCTGCAAATGGAAAACAATATGGCACTACCTTAAACAACTGGGAATAGAAATTCCCTATTATCCAGTAATACCTCTGCTGGGTATAAAAACCAAAGAAGTGAGGACCACAACACAGACAAACATGCACTCTTATGTTCAGAACAGCACTGTTCAGAATACGAAGAAGCTGATAATAACCCAATCCCCATCAGTAGAAGAATAGATAAAGAAACTTTGAAATATACGTACAATGGAATAATATGCATCATTAAAAGCAATTATGAAACCACGGAGCCTCCTGACATGAACGGACCTGGAGAACACTATGCTGAGTGAAGTTGCTATTGTTGTTATGCATTATCATGTCAGTTCTGACCCCAGAAACTCTGTGTACAACAGAACTATCTTCACACCTGTTCCTGTGCTTCAGTCCATTATTGCAGCCAGTTTGTCAGTCTATCTCGTGGAGGCCTTCCCTGCTCTACCAAATATAATGTCCTCCTCCAGGGACTGGTTTCTCTTGACAATTTGTCTCAAGTATGCGAAATGAAGCCTTGCCATTCTTGTCTCTCGAGAGCACTCTGATCGTACTTCTGAGTAAAGTCACTCAACCACAAAAAGACAAACACTAATGTGCAAGACCGTTAACATAAGAATAAAAACCAAGACATAGACTTGCACACCAAAGGGAGCAGGCTTTAGAGATTCCCAAGGGAAGGGGGGAAAGGGTAGGAAGAAGCAATGGACTAGAGGGTTGACAGACATTGATTTGGGTGACAGGGAGGATGGAGTTCCAGAAGAGCCAGAAATCAGAGGAATGAGGTGGAATATAATCCAGGAGGTGGGGTGATGAGACTTTTGAACTGTTGAATACACAGTGATAGTATGAAATGTAAATTCTTACACCCTTACCTAATTTACAATAAAAATTTATCCAAAATTTTGTATTGTCTATAATTAAATGGTGCTTCACTTTGCAACATACCTTATCTCCAGATTCCTTCTTTCCTCACTGTCTTGTAGATTACTAGCTTCTCCTTCTCCATTAATTCTACATTAGTGGTATTTTTCTATTAGAAAGGATCTATACTAATTTTTTATCCTCGGGAAATCATTTAATGAAAATAAGTATTTAGATTCCATTACTAATTACAATGGACATAAAATCTCATCAAATGATGCTGTCTGGATGAAATTATAAATAACAACAACATTACAATGTTATATTCATAATAGAAATAAATGACTCAAATTGAATCAATCTGTTGACATAGACTAGATTATTTGTAATCCTCGAAATGATGCATGTACCAGACACATCCACTTCAATTAAACAATAGTATTTTGCATGACTCAATAATTAAAGTAAAACATTTTCCCTTTAAAGTAATGATTGTGCTTGCAGAAAAATATATTATGCTTCATCAATTTATACATTTGAATGACATTGAATTAGATTTAAAATGTGGTTTGTGAGGGCACAAGTCATAAAGTGGATAATGGCTATTGTGTTGGATCGCCAGTTCTGTTGCCCTCACTACACTGTTGAACAGGATGCTGTTAGATTCCTGAACTTGGTGAGAATGATTCTGATAGTTCATTATTAAACATGAATTCCATTTGGTAAACACCATGGGTTTTGTAAAAAGAAATCACTTTCCAACATAGTTTGCTAAAATTTCTTTAGTTGTCTTTTGGTAAATATGTTGTTGTTAGCTCTCTTTCCATCTTTTCAACTTTGAAATTTTCTGTCTAGATGTTTTTAGATAATTCTATTAAATAACATACTTCAAAAATTTAAAAATATTGTATTTTTATTTCGATACTAATTTTAGGTATCATTATTGTAATTATTATCCTATTTGAGTTGATTTATAGTATCATTTTGCTTTGCTTTGTATTTTGTTGACCCTTATCCTATGCTTCTCTTTTTCTTGATTTCTACTTTTGATTTGTTTTTTAATTAAATTTTAGTTTACAATAATTTTAGTTTTACATTAAATTCTGAAGCTAACAAAGAGAGTTTCCACAACCATCTTCCCTGATTATTGAAATCTTACACGTATTAGGTGCGTTGGAGTTGGTTCTGACTCATAGCAGCCTTATGTACCAGCGAACCAAACATGTCCCAGCACTGTGCCAACCTCACGATTGTTGGTCGGTTTGATCCCGTTGTTGCAGCCACCATGTCAGTGCACCTTATCCTGGGTCTTCCTCTCTGTTCACCGCCTTCTGCTTTACCAAGCTTGTCGTCCTTCTCCAGGGCCTGGTCGCCCCTGATCACATGTCCAAAGTACATGAGATGAAGTCTTGAAATCCTAGCTATGAAGGCGTATTTTAATTGTCCTTTTTCAAGAAAGATGTGTTTCTTCTTTTGGTAGTGCCTGGCACTTTCCATATTCTTGGGCAGTGCCATATTTCAAATGCACTCATTTTTCTGTGGCCTTCTTTATTCAATGCCTGACTTTCACAAGGGATGAGGAAATTGAAAAGACTATGACGTGGATCAGGCACACCTTACTCCTCAGAGTAATCAATCTCCTTGCTTTTCAATGCTTTGAAGAGGTCTGGGGCAACAGATTTAACCAATACAATGTTTTTTGATTTCCTGATTGCTGTTTCCATGAGCATTAATTGTGAAACAAGATGAAATTTTTGACAACTTCAATCTTTTCTCCATTTATCACGATGTTACCTATGGATCCAGTTGTGATCTTTTTTTTTTTGCATTAAGTTGAAATTTATATTGAGGGCTGCAATTCTGGATCATTATCAGCAAATACTTTAAGATCTCCTCATGTTCACCAAACAAGGTTGTGTCACCAACACATCAAAGGTTGTTCATAAGCCTCCCTACAATCCTGATCAGATTGAATAAGTACGGTGAAAGGACACAACCCTGTCGCACACCTTTCTTCATTTTACAACATTCAGCATTCCCTTGTTCTGTTTGTACAACTGCCTCTTAATCCATGCACAGTTTCTGTGTGGGCTTAATCAGTGTTCAGGAATTGCCATTCTTCTCAAGGCTATCCATGGTTTCTAATGGCTGGTATACTCAAATGCTTTTGCAGAGTCAATAAAACACAAACATCTTTATGGGATTCCCTGCTTTCAGCCAAGACCCATGTGACATTAACAATAATACACTTGGAGCCACATCCTTTTCTGAATCGATCCTGAATCTCTGGCAGCTTTCTATCCAAGTTTTTTCTTTCTTTCTTTTTATTTATTTATTATTTATGTTAATCATTTCATCAGGGGCTCGTACAACTTTTATTACAATCTGTACATCCATTGTGTCAAGCACATTTGTACATTTGTTGCCATCATCATTTTCAAAACATTTTCTTTCTACTTTAGTCCTTGGTATCAGCTTCTCATTTTTTCCCATTCCCTCTCCCACCTTCCCGCCCTCCTTCATGAACCCTTGATAATTTATAGATTACTATTATTTTTTCATGTCTTACGCTGACTGATGTCTCCCTTCACCCACTTTTCTGTTGTTCATCCCCCTGGGAAGGGGTTATGTATAGATTATTGTGATAGGTTTCCCCTTTCTCCCCCCACCTTCTCCTTCCCCTTTAGGTATCACTACTCTCAATATTGGTCCTGAGGGGTTTATCTGTCATGGATTCCCTGTGTTTCCAGATCTTATCTGTATCTGTGTACATGCTCTGGTCTAGCAGGTTTGTGAGGTAGAATTGGGGTCGCGATCGATAGTGGTGGGAGGAGGAAGCATTAAAGAACTAGAGGAAATTTGTATATTTCAATGGTATGACAGCTTCCCATCAATGTAATACTACAATCATTGTTGGATGATCTTCAGCAAAATTTTACTTTCTTGTGATATTAATGACACTGTTCTATAGTTTGAGCATTCTGTTGTGTCATTTTCTTTCTTTCTTTTCTTCTCCTGAACAATGCCTAGAAAGAAGGGGGTGCCACACACTGCGCACACACCTTCCTTCTTGCTGGCTCACAGACCACAGTCTCAAACCAAAGAGAGTTTGGGCCAATCAGGGAAGGCATCTTGGAAGAGAGTCCTGGAAGGCAGGTTGAGAAAGGGGAGGGGGCCAGGGGAGAGGAGAACGAAGGGAGCAACAAGCCCAGGCAATTTAGTGATTTAAGTACAACCAGATGCACTAGGTAATCTCCTTTCAGGCCAGCCCTTGTGAGGGCAGAGTGGGGGTGGGGAGACCTTTGGGCTACTGGATTTCCAGTTCTGGCTTCTCTGCCCTGCTAGGGAATCTTTCCAGAGGGGAAAGCCCCAGTGGGGTTGCAGGGAGACTTGTTCTTAGACTAGGGTGCCTATGCAAGACTGGGTGGAGACCTCTGCCCTTGTGCTCTGGGGTGCAGGAAGCCTTACGAAAGAGTTTGGTGAGCTCTGCTGCAGGCGCTGGGTTGGGCATGGGGGGACAGCTGGGGGAGGCTCTACAGAGGAGGGCACATCTGCAGTGGGTTCTGAAGGACGCAGAGGAGCTCACCAGGCAGAGCAGGCGAAATCTTTCAGGCAGCCAGGCTGTGAGGTATAAAAGGGTGGGTATTTAATGAAAATTTCTGTGAATACTGGCCTAAAGACTGTACCTGGAGGAGCTTCTACTCACAGATGGAGTGGAAAGACTAGGG
>NW_022111324.1:43972587-43974831 GCF_000313985.2 Echinops telfairi | reverse complement strand
TTTGAAATGTTTCCATTCTTAGTCCATCAGTTCCTAGAACCTTGATTTTGGCTAATGCAACCAGTGTCCATTGCACATTTTCCTTCACTACCACTACCACTGCTTGTTGATCACATGCTAACCTTTTAAATGGTTGACTGTCAACTGGTCCTTTTTGGTACCATGACTCTCTATTCTTTCTGTCTTCTTTGGATGCTTCCTGTATCATTCAATGTGCTGGGAGTCACAAATTCAAGAGGAATGACATTGCATTCATCATTAAGTAAGTATAATGCTGTCTGTGATAGGAGAGTATCTATTCGCATATAAGGAAATCCTGTCAACACCTCTGTTATTCAAATCATGCACCAACCACCAAAGATAGTGGAGCAGAAATTTAAAAAATGTACCTGAATTTGATAAACCAGTCCGAATCACTCTGAATTTGCTAAAAAACGCAGTGAAGACACAGTGATAATTATTGATCATCAGAATGCAGAAGTTGGAAACACAGCGAAAGGCATAGCTGTTGGAAAATGTGACCTTGACAATAGAAATGAAGCTGGAGATCACCTAAGGGAATTTTCCAAGATCAGTGACTTCTTCTCGCAAATACTGATTTTCAACAACATAAACAGTGACTGTACATGTGGATTACTTCAGACAGAATACACAGAAATCAATTTGACTGCAACAGTGGGAAGAGACCATGAAGAAGCTCAATATCAACAGCAATTAGATGAGGCTACAGGACTACTGTGGAGAAAAACACCAAGTGCTTCTATATAAGTTCAGGTTGAAGCTGAAGAAAATGAAAAAAACATACACGAGAGCCCACACAATCTTGAATACATCCCACCTGAATTTCAAGAACATCTCAAGTACAGGTCTCACACAGTGAACACTAGTGACAGAAGGCTTGATGCGCTGTGGGAAGATATTAACAACATCATACACGCAGAAAGCAAAAGGTTATTAAAAATGATAAGAAAGAAAGAATATACCACTGTCACTTTAATTGTCGATAATTTGGGTTTAATTGTAGATTACTTGGGAAGTGGAAGAAAGTATGAAGTAGAAGAGCTGAGCAAAGCATTTCAAAAGCCATCTCAGAAAAAGCCCAGAGTCTTATGACGAAATGTACAAAGACCTCAAGCTCAAAAACCAACAAGGAAGAACATACTCAGCCTCTGAAACTGAAAGAATTGAAGAAAAAAATGAAAAATCCCAGCTTCAAGTTGAAGGATTCCATAGCAAAAATATTGAATAATGCAGGAAACATCAGATGAGGATGGAAAGAATAGAGAGTCACTGTACCAGAAATAACTAGTCGACATTCAACCATCTCAAGAGATAATATTTGTTCAAGAACTAATGCTAGTGAAGAATGAAATCCAAGGTGCACTGTTTAGCCCAAAACAAGGCTCCAGGAATTGATGGACTGCCAATCGAAATGTTTCAACCAGCTGTCAAAGCACTGGAAACGCTCACTCACCTATACCAGTGTGTTTGGAAGACAAGTACCTGGCCAGCTGACGGGAAGAGATCTGCATTTGTGCCCATTCCAAAGAAAGAGGCCCCAAGAGACTGCAAACATTATAGAACAATATCACTGGTAGCACATACAAATGAAGTTTTGCTGAAGATTACTTAATGATGTTGAGTCATACTAGAGTATTAATGAACCAAGATTGATATATTATTGTTAATTAAAGTCCACACTACTTCTATTACATTGGTTTTTTCCTAAGGCTCTTCTAGGATTATATCCTGGGTACCATATTAGAATCGGTGTCATGTCAGAGTATCTATAAAATTAATTGGAATTATTTTCTTCTATGGTTATATCACTTAGCTCTTACTCCATAATAAACTACCCCAAAGTGTAGTGATTGAAACATCAAAGATATTTTTCTTGACTCTGTGAGTTAGTTGAATGGTTAATGATTTGAGCTAGTCTCAGCTGATTTCAACCAGACTTGTTCAGTCCTTTGTAGTCACTTGCGGGGAGTAGGGGAAGGAAAGCTTGCGCTGTTAGGATGACTGGCTTTTCTCTACATTTCCTTTCTTTTCCTCCAACAGCCTTGTCAAGGCATATTCTCAGTTCCTCCCAACGTTCTGCTTTCATCAAATTTGCTACTGGCCCATTAGCCAAAGGAAATCACATGACAGGGCCCAAAATAAGAGATCCCCTTGCAGAGGGGGCTTGGGGAGGAGACAAACCAGTCAGGGTGAGATGTAGCAACGATGAAAACTGCAACTTTC
>NW_022111324.1:43969312-43972134 GCF_000313985.2 Echinops telfairi | reverse complement strand
AATGAATGTACAAATGTGCTTTACACAATTAATGTATGTATGGATTGTATGAGTCCCTAATAAAACGATTAAAAAAAAAAGAGTGGGGGCTCACTACCAAGGTTAGGGACTCAGGGAGGTCTGAACAATCGAGTCTGTGATATCATCAGTCTACTAATGTGATTATTCTGAAGTTTTTTACTTAGTGAATTATATATTTTGACAACAAACAAAATCTGTCATCTATTAAGCTCCAATGAGCACCATGCTTCTGCATGTATTTTCTTCCATTTTAACTCCATCTTCGTTTAGATATTACAATGTTTGTTCTAAATACACTATTGATTGCCATCAAATCCATTTCAGTTTAGAGAGCTCCTCAATGAAAGGGTGGAATTGCTCCACAAGGTCACCAAGACTAAACCTTTAGAGAAACAGACTGGCGCATCTTGTCTCAGACAGAGCCCCTGGTGGGTTAGAACAGCAAACGTTTTGGTAAGCAGTCACACATTTTACTGCTGTATGAAGCAGAATTGCATCAATGACAACAGATCTTAAAACTTGTTTTAAATAGTTAGCATTTAAAATTGACCTATTTTTACTTATCCTTTGTTGCATTTCTTTCTTCATTTTCAGTTATTCTCTCTGGAATAATTTTCAATTTTACTGACATAGTACATTTTCACAATTGAATTTTGGAAGATCTGTTGATGTTGAATTCTAAAAAATTTATTTCTAGTCTTCTGACGAGCTTTTTAGGTTAAAATTTGGCTGTCAATTTATTGGCTATTATAACTTTGTAGGCAATGTGTCTTCTCTCTCTTACTGATTTTAATGTGTCTCTCTTTTTTTCTTGTAATTCTGCAATCTTAGTGTGCTATACAGCTTCTCTCTCAGTATGTCATAACATTCTATCCTCTTTTTAGGCT
The DNA here is from genome assembly GCF_000313985.2 of Echinops telfairi. Classification (NCBI taxonomy): domain Eukaryota; kingdom Metazoa; phylum Chordata; class Mammalia; order Afrosoricida; family Tenrecidae; genus Echinops; species Echinops telfairi. Next base: position 43,971,226 of record NW_022111324.1, on the reverse strand, counting down.
AACTTCTTACTCATTACATATATATAAAATGCACAGTTTTCCATGTTAGTGTTTAGAGTGATTATTAACTCCTTAATTACTGTATCAGCTATGTGGATATTGCGGTGCAATCTAGCCACTGAATTTTTAATTGCATTGGCTATAATTTTTCTTTTCTTTAGAGTCTGTTCCTTTCCCTCACAACCTATGATGTCACAATCTATGATGTCACAACCTATGATGTCACAATCTATGATGTCTTTTAAATTGTATCTATGTCTTTGGTTTTAGAATACACCTTTGTTTTTAAAAAAATATTAAGTTTCTGTTGTTGTTGTTAAGGAGCTGTGAGTGGGAGTTGGCCTACTAACGTCAAGGTTGGTGGTTCAAACCCATTAGTTGCTCCGTGGAGGAAAAATGAGGCTGTCTGCTCTCATAAAGCTGTACAGCCTCAGAAACCCGGTATAACTCATCACTATGAGTTAAAATCAACCCCAAGACAGTGGGTTTGTGTTTTTATTGTTGATGGGTGCTGTAAAATCTATTTAAACTCATAGCAACCCATGGTGACAGAATAGAACAGACCCCCATAGTGTTTCCTAGGCTGTAAATTTTGGAAGCAAATCGCTTAGTCTTGCTCCAGTAGAGTGCCTGGGTGGGCTTGAACTAACAGCTTCTCAGTTAGTAGCCATGTGCTTAAGTGATGTGCCTCCTGGGCTCCTTAGAAACATTTAAAGACATTTATGTTTGCATCTTATTATTCCATGATCTTAATACTTTGGAGTCTAATCTGATGTTTGTTTCTTTTGTTACACTGAAGTTTCATTCGCTTTCTGTAGAAATGAAATGGATTGTTCTATGATTTTACAAACATTACATAATATATTATATATATGATTTTCATTAATTTGTTTCACATTCATATTTTCTAAAAATCCATTTTTAATTTTATTAAAAACTTATTTTATCGACTCTATTCTGTAAATGATTGACCTGGCCATGGGAATTGTTTCCAGTTAAATGAATTACTTTTAAATTCGATTGAGTATTATCTGACCCTCTTATCATCTTTTTGGGTGAAGCATATTGAAAAGTAAAGAATGCTTTGGGATTCAAAGATTGTACAATTGAAAAGACTTGTCTGGCATAGATATTAAAATTACACCATGATCACTTTGCAGGTAATATTTGATTTGTTTAAAGTATTATTGATTTCAAGCATTGGAGGGAGGCAGGCAGCATCAAAGTACTAAGCTAACAGCAATTTCTAAAATGGCAAAAAAAAAGTCAAGGGAGACATTTTTTCTTTTTTAAAAAATTTAAAAATTTTGGGAGATATTTTTTCTTTGGAAGTGCATAAATCAAATTTTAATGAATGTTTCAGTTAATTAGCAGGCAAAGTCTGGGTCGACAATTTGTAATCAGTTCATCAGCAACCAACTGATCAAATCTGGGTCACAAAATAACCCTCTGGTGCTGGTGAGACTCTGTGACTGATACCTCCTAGGAACCTATGGAGAGGGGATAGTAGTGCAAAAGCATAACAGAAGACGACAGAGAATGTAAGACTGTGTTGTTGCTTGGTGCTGCTGAATCGGCTTAGACCAGTGGTTCTCAACCTTCCTCATGCCACAGCCCTTTAATACAGCTCCTCATGTGGTGGTGACCCCCCAACCATAACATTATTTCCATTGCTACTTCATAACTGCAATGTTGCTACTTTCATGAATCGGGCAACCCCTGTGAAAGGGTCTTTCGACCGCCAAAGGGGGTCACGACCCATAGGTTGAGAACCGCTGGTTTAGACTCAAAGATATCTTAGGTACAACAGAATAAAAGACTGATCAATCCTATCCTATTCTTACAAATGTTTCCATGTTTGAGCCCATTGTTACAGCCACCATGTCAATCCTTGAGAGACTTCTTCTTTTTTTT
>NW_022111324.1:43957378-43968338 GCF_000313985.2 Echinops telfairi | reverse complement strand
TAAGCATCATGGAATGCCAGGTTATTAGAACAAAGTGTTTTTGCATTGAGGGAGCACTTGAGTAGAGGCCCAATGTAACGTCAGTCTGCTACCTTAATATTTAGCATATAAATTTATGTACACAGATCTATTTCCTTATCATTATATAAAAATATATTTATATATGCACATGTCTGTATTTAGACCTCTATAATTGCCCTTTGCCTCCTAGTTCTTTCCTCTGTTTCCTTTTACTTTCGTCTTGTCCCACTATCATGTTCAGCCTTCAAGCCCTACCAGGCCTCCTAAACCCTCCTTGCCATCAATTTTAGATCACTTGTTGTTCCCTTCTCCCTGAGTTTGTTAACACCCACTTTCTTTACCCCACCTCTCCCTCTCCTGTGTCCTCTCTGGAACTGTCAGTCTGTTGTTTCCTCCTCTGGGTTATTTATCCCACCTGTCTTATCTAGAAAGACATGCAGAGTTAGTAATAAGCACAAAAAGAAGGCAGAGTAAAACAAAACAACAAAAGGAAACAAAAAACAAAACAACAACAATAAACCATCGACAAAAAAAGAAAAGCCTATAAATGGTTCCAGGTCTGTTTGTTGACCTTTCATAGTGTTTTCTAGTCAAGTCTGATGGGGTGTCATGCCCTGGTCTGAAAGTCTATTTTTGGTATCCCCCAGGGATTTCATTGCTTTGCTCCCCTTGCTGCTCTGTTGCATGCCCTTAGCATTTCATCCTGGTGTAGTGGGGTCAGCTTGGGCACAATTCCCGCACTGTGCTTCCAGTGTTGTCCTCAGTAGCACTATGGGTCAGTGAGTGATGGCGTGGAGAGACTTCCTCTTTTGTACTGACCCTCTACTTTGCCAATTATTATGTCCTTCTTGGGGGATGGGTCTATTCATATACCCCAAATATGTTAGAAGTCTTTATATCCTTGCCTGTACAGAGCATTAGGGATGTATTGTTTTTAAGACACATTTTGTTTGTTGTCTGTCAGCCTATGGCACTTTCAATATTCTTTGCAAACACCATAACTCAAATTTAATTATTATTTTGTGGTTTTCTTATTCACTGTCCAACTTTCACATGCATATTAGGTGATTTTAAAAAACATGGGTTGGGTCAAGTGCCCCTTAATCTTCAAAGTGAAATTTTTGGTCTTTAGCTCTTTAAAGAGTTATTTTGATCTATGTATTGTGATGAATTGTATGAGCCCCAATAAATTGATTAATTTAAATTAAAAAAAAGAGTTATTTTGCAACAAGTCTGTTGACTAAAGCACACCTAGACAAGAATAATAATGTTTACAACAGTATTCATATACAACACATGTGCCCATTTATTTACATATATACACATAATATTTTTAAATAACAAGAAAGTAACCTTGCCCGTTTGTTCAATATACTGAATCCACTTTCTTTTTCTCCCCTAAAAACAAAGTATTCATAGCCACAAATATAATACTTGTGGTTTTTTACCTAGTTACAGTTGTTATATAATATGTGGGAATTTTCTAGTAGTAGTTAATTAGAGATACATTGTATGAATGAGAATGATTTCCTACACACTATTGCTAACAGGGTATTGATTTAAGGAGTGGATTCTGTTGGAAGGTGTTATGGATTGAGTAGTACCCGTTAAAATATGTAATAAATTCTAACCCGCCTCCCCCTATCTTTGGATAGGATCCCATTTGGGAATAGGTTTTTCACTGTGGTTTTTAAAAAAAATCGTTTTATTAGGAGCGCATACAGCTCTTATCACAATCCATACACACATCAATTGTGTAAAGCACATTTGTACATTCATTGCCCTCATCATGCTCAAAACAGCACTTATCAGCATAGGGTGGATGCCAGATGAATCACCTTCAAAACACAGCAAGAGCAGATTAGGCACAGAGAAGGAGGAGCAGAGGAAGATACGCACCCGTGAAGATCACCAGGGGACGGAAAAGCAGAAATTGAAAAAAGACCTGGGCTTTTCTCAGAGGTGGCAGAGAAAGCTGTGCTGTCCCGTCCCGCCCTAGACTCAGCCCTCTGCTCATGAACTTCTAGCCTCTAAATTGCCAGCAAATATATTTCTTTTGCTAGAGCCATGTCTTTCTACAGCACCACTCAGAAACAAAGACAGATGGTTTCAACCAGAGAAAACCTTATGGATTGTGTTATAGTCGTAGTCTGGATGTAGTGAGGGAAATGCTTAGAAACGACATGCACCAAAGAGAAAATTTCACTCTGAGGAAATGATAGTAGGAAGACAATGAGGAGAAATATAACAAGCTATGTTTTTCATGAGGATCAATATTATGAGTATGTGACAAACATTCTTTGTAGCTTTTCTTGGATTATTGATCAGACTTTACTGTATTTATATTAGCCATCTAGAGTAGGTTTTCAGGAAAATTGATGCTGATTACTGGGGCGGCTGTTGCTTTACTTCCCAAACAACAATACATCAGGAATAATGGAAATCTAAAAATAAATGGAAACACACACAACCTCTTCTCCGTCTTCTCCACAGTCACACACAATCCCGCACCACTGGAAGCATACTGCCTTCTGCCTTGCCCTTGGCAGAGTGGTGACGCTCACTGTTGTCATCATTTGTAGCGGCTTCGTCATGCTTTAGTGATGTGATATAGAATCACCTACTTAATTCATTTCCTGTTAGTGGTGGATGCTTGCATCGTAACGAGTTTTTGTGTTTGGAAGAACCACTAGTATCTCCCCACCCAGCATCCGTTGCCTCCTCTCTCCTGCCCAGCACTCCCTAGATGGCCCAGGTTAAAGGAGTTCATCCCCAGTCCCTGCGTAGAGATTGGTTAAACAAAGCCAATCAGCAGCCAGCATTCCTCTGGGGAATATCATTGGTGTGGCAGTGTGTTGTTGCAATTGTGAAGTGCCATTCAATCTGCTCCGCCTTGCAGCTACTTCTTGTTAAATAGAAGGAGACCGGGGGCTGTGCTGTTCTCACAATCGTTGTGATGCTTGAGCGCTGGTGAAGCCACTGTGTCAAGCGACCACTTGGAGACTCTTCCTCTTTTGCACGGACCCTCTCCTTTACCCACCACGACATCTTTTCCGGAGTCTGGTCTCCTCCCGATAGCACATCCAAAGTACCTGCGAAGTCTTCTTATCTTCACTTATAAAGAGTTTTCTGGGGTATTTCACCCATGATATATATATATATATATATTCACCCATGATATATATGTGTGTGTGTGTGTGTGTATATATATATATATATAGTTTGTTTTTTTGCTCTTTGAGCTGTCCATGGCACTTGTCAATAGTCTTTGCCAAAATCATGTCAAACATGTCGATCCTTCCTTAGTCTTACTTATTTATAGTCCACATTTCATGTGCATATCAGATGGCTGAACAAACCATGGCTTGGGTCAGCCACACATTAATCGTCAAAGTGACATCTTTGGTTTTTATCACGTTAAGGATTTGCCCAGTGCAATACATTGAACTTCTTGACTGCAGCTTTGAAGATTAAGCACTGATTGTGGGAATGAAATCCTTCAAAATTTCAATATTTTCTCCATTTATCATGAAGTTGTCTATCTAATTGTGAGAATTTTCACTTTCTTTACATTGAAATGTAATTTGGATCAGAGACTGTAGTCTTGATCCGTGTACAAGTTCCTCATGAGCACAATGAAGTGTTCTGGAATTCTGATTCTTCTTAAGGCTCTCCATAGTTTGTTATGACCCACACAGACAAGCTTTGGCATAGGCAATCAAACACAAATATATATCTTTCTGCTATTCTGTCTTTCCAGCAAAACTCTACCTAGCATCCACAGGGATATCTAGGCCTTGTTCCACGTCCTCCTCAGAATCTGACCTATGGCTCTGGCAGCTCCCTGTCAATATACGGTTGCACTTGTTGGATGATCTTCAGCAAAATTTTACTTTCATATAACTATATCAATGGTATTCTATAATTTGAGCATTCTCTTGGGCCACATTTATTTGTAATGGGTAAAATTATTAATCTGTACCAGTCAGTTTGCTCACATGGACTTCTTTGAACTTTCTTTCACTTTGACCTGAACTTGCATATGAGCAATTGATCGTCCATCCACAGGCAGCCCCTGGCCTGGTTGTAGTTGCTGATGTTGAGTTTCTCCATCATCTCTTCCCACAGATGTGGTCAGTTTGATGTCTGTAAATTGCACATGGAGAAGTACTCTTGAATAGATACTGTTTATGTTGTTAAGATATTTGCAATAGAAAGTCGTTGGTCTTGCAAATTCTATCGTGTCATCTCCAGCTTCATTTTTAATCACCAAAACCAAATTTTCCAGTGCTTTTTCTTTCCTCTTTGTTTCCAGCTTTTGCATTCCAATCGCCAATAATTATCAGTGCATCTTGACTGTGTTTGAAAAATTTCAGATGGAAGAAATTGGTAGAATTCTTCACTTGTTTTTATTACTTGTGTTAGGGTTTGGTGTATAAATGGAATAATAGTTGCACTGACTGCATTTTCTTGTATGTACATAGATATTATTTTATTAATGAGGGCCTTTTACTTCAAAATCAACCTGCAATGTTCTTTTTGATGATGAATGCAGCACTGCTCTCTTGAATCTGTCATTCCTGGCATAGTAAACCAAGTGATCTTTTGATTCTAACTGGACAGTACAAATCCATTGCTGCTCACTAATGCCTAGGATATTGATCTTTGTGTGTTCCATATAACTTTTTTGCCACGTTTAATTTTTCTAGATTCATACTTACTACATTCCAACTTCCAATTATTAATTGATGTTTCACCACTATCTGTGAATTTGTCCTTGTCTTTTTGTGCTGTCTTGTGCGTTGCTGTGATGCTGGAAGCTATATTACTAGTGTTTCAAATACTAGCAAGGTCACCCGAGGCGAACAGGTTTCAGCAGAGCTTCCAAATGAAGAACAGACTATGAAGAAGCAATAGCCCATCCATGTCTGAGGAATTAGCCACTGAAAACCTTATGGAGAGCATCGCAACATTGTCAGCTACTGAACAGCTACGGCACATTCTCAGAGATAGTGCCGACTGATAAGCCCTTCACGTTGGAAGGCTCTCAAAGTACACCTGAGGAAGCATTGCCTTCTCAAAGTTGAGTGGATGGTGTGGATGGAATAAAGTCTGCCGGACCATCATGCTTTCATGTGGCTTGAGAAGAAAGAGCAGTGGGAACTATACTACAGGAAAACCCAGCCTGGAGCTGGGAGAATAGCTTGGAGGTTTCGGAGAGGCGCTCTTGGCTTGGAGTCTGATGGCATCAGGGACGGGAGGGACTCAGGGCCCTGCTTTGGTGGCAATCTGAAACAATGTACCAGTGTGGACAGTGGCATCGCCAGCTTTGGTGTCATCTAGTGAAATCACTCGCGGTGCCTCCTTGCCCCTCCACCACGGACCTCCTCTCGCATATCAAATGACCCAGAATCTTAGATTGTTTATCATAAATCTTCATTAAAGAATAACACATGGTAGAGTTATGCATGTCTTAAATGTTACATTGTCCAGGTTATATGAATATCAAAATTGGTTTTCAAAACCTCTCTACATTGAATTACAACTTATTCGCTAATAACATTAGAAACTGATCAAAAGTGTTTTCCCATATTTCTCCTTTTGTTACTTAAATTACTACGGCGTTTTCAAAACAGTTATTGAAGTAGGTTCACAAATACTGCTTAACACAAGATTGTAGCTAAATCACCATAAGTCTTGCCCAAATCGGTGACTTTTAACACACGAGTAGCAACAAAACAGTAATACGTACTTGTAGCAGGTGTAGACTAAGGCACATGATTGGAAGCATCATGTTAATCAGGTAATCATGACATATGTGATCAAAGTGCCATGGAAGGTTCAAAGAATACATTAGTATAGAAGTTTAGCCTTATACGCCAATTGACACAGAAGTTGGGTTTATGGAAAATGTATTTATTATTAAACTAACTACAAGGCTCTTTGTAATAATAATGGATTTCTATGGACATTTTTTAGCACAGACATTTTTTAGTCAACCATTCTGGTGTCATACGCTCAGACAGTGTCACATGGTCTGGACGCCACATTCTCCTAATAATGCTACTGCTGTGGATAATAAGCAACGAGTGACAATGCCCCGTGTCCTGCACACATCATCAGGAGAGACGAATTGATATATGTATATAGCATGTTTGGTACAGTAGGGGGTCAGTAGGTTTGAGGAAAACCCGCCATAGGATGAACTGATACAATGGCACTGACAATTCTGAAAGTGGTGCTGGATGTGGCAACACTTCCCTACTTCCCTACTCTATGGTCTCTGACAGCACAACCACCCTCCCTCCAGTGCCATTCTTTCCAGAGGTAACTCTTAGCAGGTTAATAGGTCCGCGGCTCCGAACCTTTGCATCTGTCTTTACAAAAGGCCTTGATAGTCATAAAATGATTTCTTTTCTTTATCATCACGTGAGACACTGCCACCCCTTTGCAACACGCTACCTCCTTTTCCTCTAGCTGAGAAAAGAGGAGAATTAAGAGTGATTTTTAAGCCGGCAGAAACAAGGTCCCACAAAACTGGCTTTGCTGTAAACTGCTTATGAAAACAAATAAATAGTATCAGCATAGATGAATAGTCTTGTTTTTAAAAATAATCATCAGGAAGGTGTAGCTTCCCAAGATTCGAAGGCGTGTTTCCTCTCTTTCTTCTTGCTTTACTTCGAGCAGAACACCAGTAGAGGGCGCTGGTAACCCTGCACATGCAGGAAGCCTCCTGAAAAGACACCAATAAACAAAACGTGCAAAAGGGTTTGAAGACACATCATAGCAGCCCCGTGCAAGTGCAGAAATGCAGATTTTTTTTCTCATTTAAAATTGTTTGTACAACTAACAGTGGACCCCCTTACCCCTTACACCATTTAAGTGTGTGTGGGCTTTCAAAATGTTTTCTAATTTAGCCAACAATTGATGTTGGCATAATAAAATGGTTATTTGATAATATTTCCCCATCTGATTATAAATTATTTTATTTGATTCAAAGCTTTTCCATATGGAAATCTTATGGGTGGGTGGAGGCTGATAAAAGTTGAAATAACCCAGGGGAACAGAACAGGGGGTCCCCTGGCCCTCCCCCCTCCCCATTCCCTCCTTGCCAGTCCCTTTGCCATGGCCTGGATCTCGGGGAGTGGTGGGGACAGTCTGAAGGAGGGAGAGCAAAAGTGTGTGTGTGGGTCTGGTTACTGTCCTCCCTGGGGTGACTGTTCTAGAGTGGCCTCAGGATAGGCGGGGCCACACCATCTCTGCACCCCAGTAAAGGTGACCCCTGCAGTCGCGGCTGCGGAGAGGGTGGCGCTGTGTGATGCTCAGGCATCTCCCCATCCCAAAGGCGGCCTGATGGGAGCAGGCGGGGGTCCTTGCTCTGCCCTCACGCAGGGAGGGGAGCCATGCTAAGACCCCAACCTTAGGGACTGAGGTGCATGAGCCCCTAATAAAACGATTAAAACATAATAAAATGATGATGGCAACATATGTACAAATGTGCTTGACACAGTGGATGGACGTATGGATTGTGATTGAGCTGTAAGAGCCACCAATAAAATTATTATTTTTTTAATGTCGAAAAAAAAAAGTTAAACAAGCCCAGTGATTGAATGCTAGGTCAAAGACATGTCATTTTCTTGAAGTCAGAATTTGCTGTATGTAATTCTGACATTTTGAGGTATGCAAATTGTTTCAGGATTTTATTTACTAATTCCACCTGTATTATTTAATGAGCAAATTAATATTTTCTGAATGGCCAAATTCAGGTCCTGAGCACTATTTTGTCTGATGAGTATCCTGATGTCCTAAGAGACAATCAATAGACAGGAAATACTATGATGAAAGGCAATGGAGTGCCTTCATTAGGCACTAGAAATCCAGTGTCACCATCCAGGTACCAAATAGTTTCCAATCAAGAATAGATATCTGTACAAAGTATATATAAAAAAGAAGACGGAGGAGCTCATTTTCAATGTGATTTGTACTTTTGCACGTGGCTCTGCAGAGATGGTCTTAGGTTGCCGAATGCCGTGTTCACCCTTGCTGCTACTGATTTTGAGGAACAGTAAGTACATTGCGTCATTAACGACAACACTGGTACTACAAGCCCAGGGACACCTGGATCTGGGTATTAGTTTCCCATTCTTTGATATTTTAATGAGCAAAACTGCAGCAACCTACACATTTTTCGTAGCTTACTGCCCTGCATTGTACTAAACCTGCAATAGGATCTGGCAGTTCCTGCCTTTCTGCCTCTGGATGGCAGCAACTCCCGCTTAAATGGTCATGACCCGTAGCTGGAGGCTCCTGAAGTAAGGGACTTCTTTTCTTTGGTCAGTTTGATGTCCAAGGAAATATCAATTTTATTTAGCATAAATATAGACCATTATACACACACATACACACACATGAGTGATCATCAAAAAGTTTGTGGAAAATGAATAATTCACAGATAATGGGATTTTTCCATGAATTAAAAAAAAAAACATCCTTGTAGATATATTTAAAAATTAGACTCAAGGACTCTGTTTAATGTTAAAAAGTAAAAGCATAAATCTCATGCTAAAGGAAATATGAGATTGCAAAGCATTAGCCTAAAAAATGGCACCTGGATCTTTCCGTATGTTGATGTATGATTCATTTTCCTGCCTCCAGAAATTAACAAACGCTGCTGAGCCGTCATATTTTTTATCCCGAGACAGTGAGACATGGCAGAAGCTCTCGAAACATAACCAGGTCTAAGGAATAAGCTTTCTACCACTGATATTATATACTTTGCTGATTATGTATAGTCCATCTGGATTTTCTGTGACTTTTGATAGACATGAAGATTTAAAGAGCTGTAACATTAACTAAAATGATATGCACACATGCCCAATGTGGTTCACTAAACTCTCTATGCACTGACTATAGCAATATAATAAATTGATATCGGAACTGGGCTGTGGGTCTAATTTATGGTCCCTAAGATTTTCTTGGCTCCCTCCTATCCTTTTCAACCCACTCTTCCTTTCCTCTGTGCTGCACTGGCCTTAGAGCTCCTGTTTCCCCACCGCAGCTACAGACAGCCTCATGTCGCCTGCCTCCTAAGATTGTCTGCGCTTGACAGTCTGTTTAGGCATCTTTCGGACCCAGACCTCTGCATTGTACTTACAGAAGGATTTCTGCTTCCCCTTTGACTCCACAGAATTCACCATCTCCTAGCCAACCTACACTGCCTCTTTTCTGGGAAAGGCGGATGGATCAGAAAGTAAAATGGTTATAAAATGTTTAAAAAAAAGAAAATGTTCCACAGTTTGGAAACCCATACACTTTGAAACAAATATTCCACTTAGCACAGGGCTGGTTTCTGTAGGTTAAGAAATAATTTTTTGGAAGTCTGCATTCAGGTCCTGGACAGTATTTTACGTGAAAGGCTTTCTGAAAGTAATGCATGGAGACCCACATCTACCGCTTAAGCTGCGCTCTTGGGCACGTCCACGTTCGGTGTCTCCTTGAAGTGACACCAGTGTGTGATGGCTTCATCACAACCACCTTCAGACCGTCATTGATTTCGCAGATGTTGCTATGTACCCATGCATGTAATTCTTTTCAAAAATCATCTATTTTAGTTTGTCGTTGAAAATAAACACAGCAGCGCATACACAAATCCAGTATTTTCTACAGGTATAATTCAGTGACCCTGATTACTGATGCATGTAATTCTTAGCAACCAAGGGAAAGGAAGGCAATCTTTATGACTTCTGCATGATTGTGTTTTAGAACATATTACAGTGTAACTATAATTTTCTTTACCCCAGATGAAATGTCCTTTCTTACTGAATGATAAGGGTTGGTTTTCCTTTGAGCAGGAGTGCTACGCCTTCATGCAGAGTAAAGAAGTGCACAGATAACGATTTTAAAAAGCCCCAAACCTTAGAAGACAGAATCATTTCAGGGTGTCAGGAGACGCAGCATAGAGTTTGTGAGCTTCATAGAGCTAGAGACGGTTCCTGCGATATTAGGATGGGTGGTCAAGTTGACAGGGGTGAGGAGCACGTCTAGCAAATTGGAAGAGGAAACAAGTGTCGGTCCCGAGGAGCGATTTCAGAGCAATTTCCTTGTGTGCCTTATTAAGGTGGCTAGTGCACCATTGTTTATCTTAGTGCGTTCAAGCCAGTGCTGCATCCGGCGAACTTAGAGAAGACCTCACCACTGACCATAATGAAGCGGTGACTCTGTGGTGTTGTGGATGCTATGATCTGGCTTGGCTTACTTCCAGAGTGCAACGAAAACTACATCCCCAGATCAACCAAGCTGACCAAGTGGCCAATGAAAAGAATGTCTGGGTTGGAATCCAATGCTCTGAAGTTGCATCTGTGCCTTATGGCTCCCATTCGGCCCACAGTTGTGAATTAAGGTCGTCCTTTTAGTGTCTGAAGAGTGTTATTAGCCATGGAAATTCTTCAGAGTTCTGTCTGCTTAGTTCTGACTCCAGGCTCTCAACGGATTAGTTTCCATGTTTGATATTTTCTTGCCTTGTGTTGAGTTACTCATTGAATAAACACTTACCAAGTGCCTAAAAAATGTCAAGCATTGTGTTAGAAGTTGAGTGTACAATGGTCATGAAAAGACATACAGACCCTTCAACCCTGACATTGATCATCTGGGAAGAAATGGAGTCGGAAGAAGAGGAATGACAAACTAGAGGAACGAGGTTACTGTAGGAGGAAAAAGGTGCTATGAAAGTACTGACAGGGTCACCCCACCTAAATTTTTGTGGCAGGGGAGGCCAGCAAGTGTTTATTGGATGAAATTATGCCCAAGTTAGTATTCAATGTGTACGGTCAAAGTTGAAGTCAATTTGGTGAAGAGATGACAGGTAGGAATAGTTACAGAGTACATTCGAAGACCCAGAAATGGAAAACAGCAAACATGGCTTGTTATTGTTGGTCTTCCA
>NW_022111324.1:43951088-43956438 GCF_000313985.2 Echinops telfairi | reverse complement strand
TCAAATAACCCTTTCACAGGGGTCGCCGAAGATCATTGGAGAACACGTATTTCCGATGGTTGGGGGGTCACCACAACATGAGGAAGTGTACTAAAGGGTGGTGGCATTAGGAAGGATGAGAACCACTGCATGAGTACTAGCATCTGGCCCCTAAGGATGGAGGGGGCCAATGTAGCTAATTGGCCACTAACTGGCCAGTTGGTCTTCTCAAGTACTGGTGTTGTATTAGAGAAGCAGCGTTAGTCTATCATAAATTTCCAAACTTATTTGGACTACTTCCCCCTTTATTTCTGGGAAAAATAAAGAAAAACTCAGCCGCCCCTGGCAATGGACACTTTTGTACTACAGTCCACAATCCAGGATATAGTATAGTTATCTGCTTTTTATTCCCCCTGGATTATTCCAGCTCTCCACCCACTCTGAGTGCTGTGGACCCCTTTGAGAAACACTGATCTCTATGAATGGGAGGGTGGGCATTTGTAGATGGCATAGCCAGATTAGTGAGGGCCCAAGTGATTTGGCCCATGGATATCCTCGACATTTTCCACTATGCCTCTCCCTGTCATGCGCCCCCTTGTGAGAGTTTTGGGGTTGCCCTTGATGATCGGTGGTTAACCTCACACAGATGAGTCAGTTCGTTATCTTGATTGTTTCAGTGCCTCTTTTTCAATGAAATCTTTCTTATGGGCATTAAGGTATGATACACATATTTCACACTTTGTTCTCACTTCTGAATTCCACTAATTTCTGATGGCAAATCTTCCAGTTCTTCATTGTAGCTCACTGATCTGATAGTCAGGTTATCGACCACTGGCCAGAATCTGCATATCTATTCATCTTGGCCTGTTGTCCCTTCTGAACAGAAAGAAGACTGGGTTAATGGATTTATACTCCATCTCCTAGGAAGATTTTCTCTTTCCACACCACCCACAAATATGGCTAACATGGAGTCACTATCCATTTTTGACATTTACTCTTGAACCATGACAACGGACATGTGAGTAAAGGTGGTTTTCATTTGTTCCTCCTTCTTCTATTGATCTTATGAAATACCCATGCCCAGCCCCCTACAATATGGCATTTGTTGTAAATTGAGGGAAAGATGCTGATATAATTTTGATGGTTGACATGGGTGACTAGGCTACTTGTGCATTTGGTTAGTGCTTTCTGATGCTAGTTGTGATTGATCCCATGTATACTATCTCCATCTTACAATTATTTAGATCCAAAAGAATGCACCTCACAAGTGAAAGTCCCAGATGCATGATTACTTGATTCCCGTGATCAAGTAAGTAATCTGTCGTGGTCTAGTAATATGCAAAAGCACTTTCTCAAATGCAATTGAATGCTCTGCTGAAGATGACTTTTCCTTGCCCCAGAAACATAGGGCCCTGCATTGTGGTTTTTCCATTGGGACTTACCATAATCACCATACTGCATGTTTCCCTTCTACCGATGTTGCCAACATTAGTGGGTCTGCCAGGTTGGGTTGCTTGTCTCGGGTGGCAGAGCTGCTTATGCTAACACCCACATAAAGCCACCAGCTGCTCTTGCTAACTGGGAGGTGAGATAGGTGTTCATGCTATTCCTAGATTGAAATGTCTTACAAAATCCAAAGAAGCCCATCCATCATGGTGCTTCCTTCTTTTGATAAGGGACCAAGGATTTAGCTATTTGTCCTTTGATAGGAGTATCCTTCCAGACACACCTCCCTGAACTTGACTGAAGTGGCAGTGGTTTTGACTATTTCTAGAGCTTATCTCTTATCTGCTGGAGCCCGACACGGTCTTCCATTCACAAGACACCTCCTGCTCATGCTGCCCAATCAACCAAAGGTCATTGATGTGATGGGTTCACCTGACATTCCACGGGATATTCAGATGACCGAGATTTTTTAAGACTCTTTATGCCAGAGGGGAGTAGAGTTAGCATACCTTGGAGTAAAACTGCACATAAATATTATTGTCACATCCATGTGAATAAAAACTATTTATGGTCTTCTCAGTTTCACTAGAATGGAAAAGAGCACATTTGTCAAATCAATTATCTCATTCCAGATATAGCTGGAGCCTTGTAAATCTGTTCTAAACAATAACTGTAGCCAGCTATGACTGGTGCTTATACTTGGTTGAGTTGGCAACAGTAATTCTCAAGAATCCATCTGATTTCTATAGGAAAAGGGACTTGTGAAATAAGAGAGGAGAAATCTAGATCGTTATCCTTGCTTGTTTTAGATTTCTAATGGTGGCGCCAAGAGTCCCAGAGTAGATGATACAGTTGCACACTCAACTAATTGTGGGAAGGTTGGTATGCTGAACCCACCCAGAGGGGGGAAGAAGATCACACCCTGAAACTTCGATGCATCGCGTTGGACTCTGCAGCATGTGCATGCCCTAAGTTGGGATGGCTCTTCGACAGCGACTGGCTGTGCGCTGGTTTAACAACGGTGCTGGTCTCTGCCACTCTGTGTGGGATGCCATCGTGCCTTTCACTTTTTCTGTTGCTTGAGAGAGGGAGGTTGTGAAGGGTTTTTTAATAAATGGTGTTAGAACAAATGGACATTTCATACAATAAAAAGTGAGTCTCCACCTATATTTCACACCTTATATAAAAGTGAACTCAGAATGAATAACAGACAAATGTAAATTGAAAAGCATAAAACTTCCATGGGAAAATGAAAAAAAAACAAAACACAAAACAAACCCTCACTACTGTTGATTAATCCTGACTCATAGAGCTCTTATAGGGCAGGTTCGAAATGCCCTTGCGGGTTTCCGAGACTGTAAGTATTCACAGGAATATAAAGTCTCATCTTTCTGTCACAAAGCTCTAGGTAGTTTCAAACCAGTAACCTTGTGGTTATCAGCCCAGTGTGTAACTCACTGTGCCACAAAAGCATGGGTAGAATCTTCGTATTGCTGAATTAGGCAAAACACTCTTAAATGCAATCCTAAACTTTTGATCCATAAAAGAACAAACTGATATATTAGAATTCATCACAACTAAAATCTGCTTCTCTTTAAAAGACACTATTCAGATAGTGAAAACAGAAGATAAGAGAGGGAGAACATATTTACAAATTCCATTTCTCACAAAGCATTTGAATCTAGAACATATAAATAAATTCAATACCTTAATAAAAATTTGACACGGTTTTGAAAAGACACTTCATTACAGATGATATGCAGATGGCAAAGACGTCTATGAAACGATTGTTGACATCATTTTTCATTAGGGAAAGACAAATGGGAGCCCCAATATGACGCTGCTTAACCCTGATTCGAAAGGCTGAATGGTTTTTCTAAAGGGCTATATGGGAGGGGGAGAATCTGGAAGCCACATACATTGAGGGTTAGGATGTAGGCTGCTAGGAACACTCTGGAGAATAGTCTGCCAGTTTCTTATGAAGTTATTAGACTTATTGAGAAGCCTCATTGGTATGCATTTGATCAAGAAAATGTACGTTCACACAATACCCTGTCAGTGAATGCTTATAGCAACATTAGTTATCAGTGCCCCAAACTAGAAATAACTAGTTTCTGGTTTATCGCCAGATATACTAGTATATCACTAGATATACTCCATCTGGTGAATGGTTAATAAAACTGCTATAAATTGAAATATTGCACAACCATAAGAGAAGAATGAACTACCAGCACATGATCAGCATGGACACATTTCAAATGCACTCTATACTACATGGCTCCATTTGTACCCATATGACATACTACAAAAGTCAAAACCATGGCTACAGAGAATAAGTTAGTGGTTGTTAAGGAAAAGGATAAAATATTTAAATTAGTAAAAATGTGCTTCTTTTAAATAAACAGGCAGATGCATAAGGGCATTTTTGAGGAGAGGGAACATTTCTGCATCCAGTTTCTGGTGGTGGCTCCATGATTATTCATTTCTGAAAACCCACAGAAGACCATGCAAAGGAACACAGCACACTTGTTGCATGTAAATGGAAACATGAATTGAAATGGAACGCTTTCTGACGGAAAAGTTTATAGCCATATTGGTTTGATATTGAGGCATGGTTTGATATTGAGGCATATGAAAGCTCTTCTCTGCCCAGTGAAATTCTGGTTTTTGTGGGATACTCCATCTTATATATTGTTAGTGGTTGAAAATGTCATTGTGATAGTCATTTTCAAATTATATGATATATTAATATTTACAATCAGCATAATATCATCCAATCTCCATCCTTAATGTATCAAAAATATGAAAATACTATATGCAACTCAGAGAGCTTGTTGGTTTCTAGATGAAATATATTAAAACATAAACAAGATTAAAAGATAGTGATAGTTCTAAGTACAGTATTCAACAGTATACAAAAGAAACCGAGTTAGATTTTTTTAAAGCTGTGCATTTACATTTTTTATAAAACAATCTTATCACCTTTAAAGTACTCTCCATTACACTGAATACATTTGTCAAATCTGCAATTCCATTCTTGGAAACATTTTTTTAAACTCATCTGTTTGGATGGCTGATAGCATCTCCCTCATTTTTTTTCCTTCACCTCTTCTAAGTCATCAAATTGCTGCCCTTTCATACTCCTCTTCACTCGAGGAAACAAAAAGAAGTTGCACAGACCGAGGTTAAGCGAGGAAGGTGTGTGAAGCAAGATAGGCATGCTGTCTTTTGCCAAAAACTGGCGCACTGAGATGGCTGCAGGAGCAGGTGCATTGTTTTGGTGGCAAAACCAATCCCCATCTGTGACAAATCAGGCCTTTTTTGGTCACACACTGTTATGCTATCTTTTCAGAACCTCTAATTAGAAAGCTTGATTAACAGTCTGACCTGGTGGAACAACCTCCAATTGCACTGAGCCAAAAATGTTCGACCCTTCAGAAAGTTGACAGACATCCAGAATGAGGTTTGTTATCAATGGACAGCTCACCCAGTTTGAAACAAGAAAATCACGCTTACAATTGAGTTTTTCCCATTGTGCTGTCCTTGTAAGCTGTGTTCAACATCACCACAGTTTCTGCAGCCATTTTCCAGAGCTGGAAACCAAATTTCACATCTGCATGTTGTTCTCTTAAATCTCCCATCACAATAAATGAGGTTCATGTAAAACTGCTGCTATGAAAAAATTCACTGTGACCAGAGATAACCTTCCCAGGAAATGCCACTGGGTAGACTAACTCAGCAAATTGCTTGATGCTCGCCTAGTGGGAAAAATTCTTACTATGAAAGCTCTTCTCTGCCCAGTGAAATTCTGTTTTTTGTGGGGCACTCCCTCTTATATATTGTTAGTGGTTGAAAATGTCATTGTGATAGTCATTTTCAAATTATATGACATATTAATATTTACAATCAGCATAATATCATCCAA
>NW_022111324.1:43940789-43950988 GCF_000313985.2 Echinops telfairi | reverse complement strand
TCTTATATATTGTTAGTGGTTGAAAATGTCATTGTGATAGTCATTTTCAAATTATATGACATATTAATATTTACAATCAGCATAATATCATCCAATCTCCATCCTTAAGGGATTTCATATAAACCCCTCATACTCTGCAGAAAACCAATTGGTTTTTGAAGCATTTTCAATATGTATGCAACTTCTAAGTTGTCCCCCAGGGATTCTTACCTCCTCATATTCACACCCTCGCATAGCCCCCCATTTCTACTTGATTATGAAACATCTGCGACATGGATTGGCCTACTACAGCCCAGAGGTCAAATCTAGTCAGCTGCTTTTTTCTTTTTTTAACATCCAGAAGCTAATAATTCTTTGATTTTATATCCTGTTTCAATTCCACAAATTTAAAAAACATTGGTATTTAATTTCTCTTTAAAAATTGTTTGCTGTCACTTGGTCTACAGTCATTCCATGGGCTCTATTTTGTTATTGGAGGGGCTAATTTCATGAATTATATAAAAGAATGATGGTGACTATACCACTTAAATATTTCCCAAGATTATACCAACCCAGTTCACCACCAATTTTAACATTTGGAGAATCATCTTGTGGTCCAGCTATCTGTGTTCCACCTACCACCAAACATATGGAATGCATTCCTGGCTGCATCGTATATAATCCCGGTCCAATATGCCTCTTCTTGTACCAGTCATGGCAGACAGGGCTCTCTGAAAGGGATGCTGAGCCAGAATTGGGAGGCAGGATGCTTATTATGTATCCAAATGCTGAGATATTAAGGTGGAGTGGGGAGGGGGTTGCAGAACTAAGCAAAGGAAGAAGCTGAGGGTTAGAACCAATGAAGTTTCAGTTAATTAGGAAAATCTGGAAAGATACTGCTTATTTAAGTTCAATGCTATTTCCAATCACCTCATATGTACGTGCAAGTTGGACACTGCGTAAGGAAGACTGAAAAAGAATCAAGGCATTTGAACAGTGGTGCGGGAGAGGAATACCTAAAGGACCGGTGACTTCCAGGATACACAGATCTGCCTTGGATGGAGTATGGCCCCGATGCTCCTTAGAGACGGGATGGGGAGACTTCACCTTGAGTACTTTGAACATGTTGTCAGGAGAGGTCAGTCCCTGGAGGACAGTAGAGGGGCAGCGAAAGAGAAGAAATCCCTCAAGGGTATGGATTGGCACAGTGGTTACAACAATGGGCTTGAGCGAAGGAGCAATTGTGAGGGTGGTGCAGGACTGAGCAGTGTTTCCTGTGCATAGGGTCCCTATGGGGCAGAACAGATTCAGTGACGCCTAATAGCAACAATAGGAACACTAGCATTATCCTCCTTTGAGCCTAAATGAGAGGGCTTTTATACCCTAACCTAACTTTGTCATCACATAAGGATGGCTCAAAAGTTGTACCCTCAACTGAGGTGGCTCTCCTGAACTGCGCTCTTTGTAGCTGGGCAGCAGTCTTTTGTGGAAGACAGATGTGGACTGCACATCTCCATGATTGGCAAAGAAATCTTTCACAGGCTGTGAGAGAAATGATCTTCTAGGTTGTGCCCGTAGATTGAACAGCCAAGGGGGTGTGGGAAAGCATGGTGTTTTCAGGTCACTACAAATGCTCTCACTAGAGCCAAAAAGAAAAGGCAGTGGGGCAGAGATCAGAGGGAAGACTGCAGAATTAGGTAGAGGCCACCATATTGGGGACTTGCCAATGCACAGCAAAAGAACTTACAATTACGATTATGATTTTTAAATTAAATTTATGTCACATACCATGCGTTCACATCTATCGTTTTCATTTAGAGCTGAATTTGACAAGATACTATTATTAACATTTATATATTAGCAATTAGGCTCACAGAGCATAAATAAGTAACTTACCCTTAATGCATGAAAGTTTCAGTGTTTGAACCTCTTGCACTTCATTTTGGCTTTAAATTCTATTTTGTGTTATGAAGACGTTCATTGATGTACTGAGAACATGGGAATCAGTTAATTATAGATAGAAAATGGCATGTAGAGGAAATATGGAAATGGGTCAATGTTAGATGGTTGAATATTGGACAGGGGTTGTTACAATAGCCTCAATGAGAGTGGAATGATGAAGCCTTGGTCAAAGACGCTTTGAGAGTGGAGATGTAGTGAGGGAGATACAGTTGAGGTTTTTTTTAAATAGTTTTATAAGGGGCTCATTCAACTCATCACAATCCATCCATACATAACTTGTGTAAAGCACATTTGTACATTCATTGCCCTCATCATTCTCAAAACATTTGCTCTCCACTTAAGCCCCTGGCATCAGGTCCTCATTTTTTTTACTCCTCCCTCCCCGCTCCCCATGAACCCTTGATAATTTATAAATTATTATTTTGTCATATCTTGCCCTGTTCGATGTCTCCCTTCATCAACTTTCTTGTCTGTCCCCCAGGGAGGAGGTCATATGTAGATGCTTGTAAACAGTTCCCCCCTTTCCAACCCACCCTCCCTTTATGCTCCCAGTTTTGCCACTCTTACCACTGGTCCTGAGGGGATAATCTGTCCTGGATTCCCTGTGTTTCCAGTTCCTATCTGTACCAGTGTACATCCTCCGGTCTGACAGTTGAGAAATTTTATGAAGAATAATGATCATGATAACGAGAAAGACTGAGGTTAAGGGCTGGCTGCACAGAATGGAGAATCAAGAATGATTCCAAATTTTAATTTTAGTGGGGAAGGAAGGGCATTGTGAATGTTGGTTTTGCTGAGTGGAACTTATTTTTTGAGATAGATATTTGTGCATATTTGAGTCTTCTCCATTTGAGTCTTCTACCCCACAAAGAGCTACCTTTTTCCGAGGCTCTCGGCGCTACTCTGTCCTATCATGCCATCGGGAGCCAGCATTGGCTTGATGGCCGTGAGTGCAAAGGCTCTTTTCCAATTCCAACAGGCAACCCCAAGGTCCGTCTGTCCCACAATGAAGTATCTGAGTTTATGAAGCGGATGGACTAGCGATGCACCCAAACCTGCCATCATAACAGGACAATTTAAACGCAATCTGTAACCCTTGTCTTCCCTTCATGTTTAGACAGCTTTTGGGGAAGAAGATGCGCTTTGGAGTCTGACCCAACCTGGATCTGCACCCAGTCACTTACTATTTGTGGAGCACAAATCAATTATGTAACGTCTGTAAGCCTTAGTTCCATTTTGTCAAATGAGGTTAAAAATGCTTTGAGGATTACAGACGGGTTATGGATAATAGTGTTAAAGTGCCAGGCACATAGCAGGAACTCAAAATGGGAGTTGTTATTGTTGTGATTGCCATTATTATAAAAATCATTACAGCTCACACACGTGCAGGTTACAGGCTTTATGGCCGAATGACATCAGCTCCTGAGGTCCCTCTGCTCGCTCTTCGGGCAGGATCTGTTAAGGTGGTGGGTCACATTTCAATTCTAATGTAAGGATGGGTGCTTTGGGAAATCCAGGAGGCTATCGAAACGTATTTCTGTTACCTCAAGATGATATAAAAGCCAACTGTAACTGGATCATTTTTGTTTTGTTTTTTAGAGATAGAACCCCGCAAAGTGTAATGTCTTTTGTGTTTTTCTTGCTGACATCTACTGGAAGATTTGCCATTTGGGGATTGTCCGCATCAGCGCTTCCTTCCATTAGCAAAGATAGGTGAAAGCTGACTGTAATTAGCTGTAATTAGCTACTGATCTTTTTGGACAACCAGAAAATTTAGTTTTTCCTCTAGACATTAAAGGGGCACTCAGAAAGGCTAAAACTTGGCTAATAGATTATTTTGAAGTAGATGTTGCATCCTTCAAAAGCAGTATTTTGACAATGGTCTATTCTGTAGCTTCTTTCTAAAAAAGCATATTTTTAAAGTTGTGTCATTGCCTGTTGGGGGAAAAACGAAAAAACAAAACATGGAGGGTATTCTAAGCGGCTGTAATGCACTGAAGCTAATTTAATTCAATGGCTGTGAGCTCTTGGAAGTCACAGAGTGACAAGGTTTACTTGACAACCAGTGAGCAGTTATTTCCTGTCACACTGATTAATTTGGTCAATCAGTAGCAAATAGGAATGTCACAAGTGGAAAGGGTAATGAGACTCATTATAAATGTAAAAGCAAAATTAAGGGCAACCTTGTCACCAAACGAGTCTGCTATGGTTTGCTCGGTCACTAAAGAGATTATACCCATTTCTTTCTTTCCTACCCTAGAGATGGACTCTTAATTCAACTAGAACTTCTAGGATATTAAAATGGAATCATGGCTACAATTTTTTCCTAACATGCCTATGGAAAACGTATTTTTATGTTTATTGGCTATTTTAATCTGAACATTTTTCAATGTGAAATCGAATTTTAGAGATGATCAGGCAAGTTCTGGTCTGAACACCCCACATGCTGTCTGTCTTGACAGCTCCGGCAGGGGTATTGTTCTATTATCGGAAGAAATCCTGTTTGACAGTGGCTGTCCTCTGAGGAGGGCTTCATATATGTAAAACCAAGAAATGATAGTCTTTGTACTATGCTTTCTTCAAGCCACTCTGGCTCCTGAGCCAGCACTTCCGACCTGACCTAAGACAAGGTGCTGGCCGTCAGTGCTGCGTTTGACAGTCCCTCTCAATTGTGTTTTGCTAGTGTTGATTGCACTCACCTACTGATACATTGATGACTCCTGGCCATTGGGAACAATACTGATGTCTCTTCTTCTAGCGCACTGTTGTTCTTTGAATCAGAGATCTTTTTTCTAACCATAGCCTCAGGAAATAACATTTTTCCTAGCTTCAGTAACCCTCTGAACTTTTGGAAGCTTGTTATATGCCTTTCCCCTTGCCTCAATTTATTACTAAATATTTTAAAGATGATTGAATTGTTGGTAGCATTTTTCTAGTAGTACCACGCTGTTGTAAGCTTCTCCCTTGCTTAACATATACCATATCACTCCCTCAGATCTGATGGCTCCGTGCTCCCAGGGTTACCTCTCACATAAAAGAAGTTGCTTTCTAGTCAGTTCTGACTCATGGTGATCTCAACATGTGCTCCGTTGGCTTTTCAGTGGCAGGATTTGTGAAGTAGATTCCCAGGACTGTCTTCCAAGGTAACTCTTGGAACCAACCTTTTGGTCCGTAGCTGAGCATGTTCAACTTTTCTACCTAGAGATGATTCAAACTCACCTTTCCTAATTTGTCAATCATTTTTTTTCACTCGCAGAGCCTGCTTATTAAGCTACTACATTGTCATTGGGATATTTTTAGCATCTTTAGATAAAACATTTAGATGTTTAGATAACATCTTTAGATAAAACATTTCCATATCTGGAAATGGGGATTTTATTTTTCCTTTCACATCAGCTCGTATGTTCTGTTTGTCTCGTCTTGCTTTACTTTGAACTTTGATTACTTCTGCTTTGGGACATCATTTTCGCCTGTTCGCCAGAGCTCTTTTGAATCAGGTATTTGCTATACTCTTCGATCACAGGTGCTTTGGGCTGCTAAACCAGAGAGTGGTGGTTTGAACCTGTGAGCCACTGAGCAAGATAGGCAGCCTACTTCATGAAGATTGTTGGCCTCAGAAACCCTATGGCAAAGTCCTACTCTGTCCTGTAGATGGGGCCACTGTGGGTCTGAATCAGTTCAATGGTAGTGGGGACCTCTCTGACAGTTCCAGTGAGACCTTACATTGCTGTAAAGGTAACTAACACCAAAGGACACGTCACTGTCTGACTTAAACGCTTGGGTGATTCTGCAATGATCATAAGAAAGTAAACCTGACTCTCGCTACTTCTTTGTCTGTTTTCTTGCTAACTCCTCTTTATCCAATTGTCCCCAGAGTCACAACAGAGGAAGTACAGCCATCCCCTCAAAGATGCCACTTCCACCCCAGGGCTTTGTGGGCCAGCACTGGCTGATTCTCCAGGATTCACTGCGTGGGCCTTGCCTTCTCTGATTCTTTCTCCCACTCTTCGATGCACTGTTAGTCTCTCTGCCTTCTCTCTCTTCCTCGTTTAGCACTCTCTTTGTGGATACAACTCAACCCCCAAATTCACAACTGTCATGGAGATGCTGACTCATAGCAACCCTATTGGACAGAGGAGAACTGCCCTTGTGAGATTCTGAGACTGTAACTCTTTATGTTACCCCTTTCTTCCTCAGAGCACTGGTGGTTTCGAACTGCTGACCTTTTGGATCCCAGCCCAGCACATAATCACTATGCCACCAGCTGTTGACATCATTTATAGGTGGTCATTCATCCAAAGGCATGCTTTAAGTGACCATGCACTATGTTCAGGAACTGTGAACTGTGTCTTTCTGAATGAATGTTTCTCTTTTCACTAGCTCTGGAGACCCCATTGGTAGATGATGATCTCTTCATGCCTCTGCTTCACACAGCAACTCAGAGAGCGAAATAAAAATGAGCATTTGATAAATAGGGAATGAACAGATTCACAGATCAAGGACGAGAGTGAATGTTCCTACAGACGTTTTGGTCAACTCAGATATATTCATAGGCTGTAGATAGGCCCATTTTCTTAACTTGTTTCTTTACCTTCAACAATACAATTTACTCTTTACTGTAAAATGGAATTCAGCTAGTACTCACAGGAAAACAATATATTAGAAACATAGCTGAATAGCAGGGGACGAAAAGACCAAACACTGGCTTCTCTCCAGAAGTGATGCTATTTTACCTTCAAACTATCTAAAAATCCATCTCTGACTGAACATAAATTCCCTTTAAAAGGCGTAGCATGTAATAAAACAGGGCTGGCTCAACCCTCTCATGTTTCCCGGGTGCCTTGTCAATATGACACATTCTATACATTACATCAGTGCACCTTCTTGTCAACCTCTGCAATGTCTGCTCTGTCCTTGTGCATTGCATCACACTAGCATGTCACCCCACTTGCATGTGTGCACAGCAGTGGAGTGCAGTGCATCTGGTGATGAATGCAAGGGCGTGGAAGACACACGCCTCAGGTTGATGCTTAATATCTAATGCAGAGTTCCATTATCATTAAGATAAAAGGCAAAGAGGAGGTGAGCAGAAAAGGAGCAGGTAATTCATAGCTTAAATGGAACCTTGGGCTTTCATACGTTGTGCTTTATACAGCAAGGCCAGCCTTTGAATGCAACATCCTTCACTGTAACGTGCATTGACTTTGACACCGCACCTCGATGAATGCATGGCAAGTGCTAACATGTGGACTGTGATTCTCCCCTAGGGTTAGCTAGGATATGTAGTAAGTTTTCCGTTTTTATGTTCTTTATTTTATTCAGTGTGACTCAACGGATATCTATTTACCGAGCAAATTAGTTGACATGCATAAGGGTAACAAATAAGAAAGAAATGAGGTATCTGCTGATGCAAGAGCAGTGCAGTCATAACTCAAAAAGCACTACATACAATATGTCCCTGGTTGCCCTCATCAAGATAGCTAACAGGGTTTATAAATATGGCCCCGCTTGTACACTGAGAATTCTCAAAGCCTAATAGTTATATCCAGGGACAATTAAATAAACCGTGGTGTTGACTCACGGAGCTAAATTTAGTTCTCATGTAAAGCACGGATTTTCAGTTTGATCTGAAATGGATATTTGTGTGTGTGTATTGAAAGATAGAATTATTTTAGGTATCTAGTGCTAAAAGTGACACAGATGACTTTAAGGAATAGAAACTAATTGTTTCACAATTCTAGCTGGGAAACATAAAGAGGGCTCAGTTGTATGGAGCCCTCCATTGCTGATGGCCCCAGGAATCCCTTCACTCCTTGATGGTCCTTGGTTTGGGAGATGATCCTCACAGGATGCCTTTCTTTCCCCTGTGTGGGCCTCTGTCTCAATTCTGTTCTTCTGGTTCAAAAGTGTTTAGGTTTGGGATCTACTTTATTGTGCCCAAACCTCATTAACATAAAAATAAAACCTATTTCCACATATTTGTAGGCAAGATAATTAAAAGTTGAATATCTATTTTGGAGGACAGGATTTGAAAGCCAGCTATAAAAGACAAGATAGATTAAAAAAAGATAGTTAATGATAGATATAAAAGACAAGATTACACACATAAAAGTGAATGGATTAAAAGTTGAAATATGCCCATTCAATAAATCGTTGACATTGAGCAAGTTACTCTTTGTGGCAATTTCCTTTAAAAAGACAGGATTGGAAAAAAATCATGATACCAAAATTCTGTAATGGTATTTATTCTTTTCTAGGCCCTCGGTGCTTTTCACATAGTTCATTGAACTCACAGAAGTCCTCTGAGATTATTAACTGCCTTTTTTGTAGATGAGGAAAGAGAAGCTTAATTAAGAGAACAAACTTTTCCAAAGTCACCCTGGAAATCAGTGACAGAGTTGAACTTTCTAAGGACTCTCAGATCTATACTTCTCATCTCTACTCTATGCATATCCCAGCAGTTTAGGGATTGGATTTTCACTATTGTGTAGGAAAGTGTTATCTATAAACTAGCACATAATTTCGCATAAAACTGGTTTTCCTGCCCAGAATTAGCTGGTGTTGTAGAATTCATACCCCAAACTAATATGTATTTATTTAAAAAAGTCTCTCGTGGAAGCACTTTCTTGAGACTATGATGAATCATTGCAACTGGGAGGACAAAAATAGACAGTGTGGATGAATGTTCCCATCCTTGGTTCACCTTTGAAAGAATTTCCACTTCTTAATGAGGTTGGGCGGATTCAGCCGCAGTAGGTAAACTATTTCCTAGGGATACTGATTGCAAAGAGTGGGACGCAAGCATGCAATGCTCCTTTGGCATGTCAACATCTCCCATATGTTGTTGTGCATCACCCAATCAATTCCAACCTGTAATGATTACATGGCTTTCTTGGCAGTAACCTTTGTAGGAACAGATTGCAAGCTACTTCTGTTATCTCCTGTATAGATTCTGTGGAGGAAGAAAGAAAACATATATTTCTTCATGTTTCTAAGAGCAGGACCCTGGTCATGGAAAGAATTCTTGAGCTCTTCCCTGTTATGATGCTTGTTGGGTTCTGGGTAAGGGTGTGATCACTGAGAAAATATTAAAAGTGATATATAAAATGTTGCCTCCTATTAAAATGTTTATGAGCAAGCAGGGTTGTACAGTAAGGATATCACATTTAGATTCAAACAGCCAGACAGCACTTGGATCCAGGCTTCATCACTTCAGTGTTTTATGATCCCAATGTTAATATTTTATCTCTCAGATTGATTATCTATGAAATGCAGTTAACAATATTAACTTATCTCAAAAGACACATGACCATTAGTGTGTGCATGATTTTGTATACTTTCAACATCACACACAGATTAGTTATTATTGTGACTGTCATGAAGTGGTTCATAGGCAAGCACTATCAAAGTACTCCCTTCGCTACAGTTTTAAAACCCACATTCTTTCTGCATCTTACGGCTTTGGATAATATTTTCTAGGTTTTTAATATCACAGTTACAGACATGGTCTTAACAAACACCATATGCCCTAAAAGCAGGGGGAACAGAATGGAATTAGGAAAAGGATAATGGAAAGGAAAGGAAAAAAATTAAGAGGAACAGAACCATGTATTCATTTAAAATATTTTTTGCTTGTTATAGTCTGTTATTACAAACCGTAGTATTTTAAATCACCTTATATAATAGTGAGGATTAAGAGTGAAGGAGTGGAGTCTAGTCTGTCAATCGGGTCATAGCCAATGATGCCTTTGTGTGGGCATGGCCTTCTCCTGAGAATTCTGGGACTTCCTTGATTTCTTCCTTGGAGGCAAGAAACAGACTCTGTCTGTTCACTTCCTGAGAGACATCCCTGAGGAGAAGCCACATGGACTTACTCTGGGAACTGGAGGAGCCACATGGAGACCCCTGCCAGAGAGGAACATTCTTCATGGTTCCAGATTTTTTCCAGCTACTGGCAGACACCACTGGTTCAAAATTCCAAAATCCAAAGAGTTCCTTTTTCCCTTCAATCTGTCCATCTTGCCCTTTGGCAGGTCCTTTGGAATGCAAATATCCTGAGTATTCCAAAGTACTGGGTAGGGCTTATCCTTTCAGAATCTTCTCTGTAAGCATGTCCTAAACCCATTTAAGGAACCAATTTTAATGGCTGAAGACAAGTGGGCTTTCAAGCTCTCTATTTTCATACTTCCAATTAACATTTCTATCAATCATTATATCAATAATAAGCAGAAGAAATCAGTATAAACAAAGTAGAATCA
>NW_022111324.1:43918449-43940080 GCF_000313985.2 Echinops telfairi | reverse complement strand
GTGTTAGCCCAGGTTGACTAGAGAAACAAATTCATAAACACACATATGTGTATAGAAAGAGGTTTATATACAAGAACAGTTGAATATTGAGAAAGTATCCCAGCCCAGTCCAGATCAAGTCCATAAATCCGATATTAGCACATATGTCCGACACCAATCTGTAAAGCCCTCTTCAGACTCACGAAACACATGCAATGATGCCAAATGCAGAAAGATCACAGTCCAGTGGGTTGGAAATCTTCTGGATCCAGCAGCATTGTAAGCATCTCAGCGCTGGCAGGGGTCTCCATGTGGCTCCTTCAGTTCCCAGGGTAGGTCCATGTGGCTTCTTCTCAGAGATGTCTCACAGGAAGTGAGGCGAGAGTCTGTCTCCTGCCTCCAAGGAGGAAACCCACTAATTCCCAGAATTCTCAGGAGAAGGCCATGCCCACACAAAGGCCTCATTGGCTATGACCTGATTGACAGACTGGACTCCACAATGAGATGGATTGACACAGTGGCTGCAACAGTGTGATCAGACCGCAGCATTTGTGAAGATGGTACAGGACTGAGAAGTGTTTTATTCTATTATACATAAGGTGTCCTTGAGTGAAACCAATTAGGCAATACTTAACAACAACAATGGCAACAAAATAGTTGTGTTAAACCAGATTGACTAGAGAAACAAATTCATTGACACTCATATATGTGAAAGAAAGAACTTTATGTCAAGGAGTAATTAAAAATAAAGAAAACAGGCCAGCCCAGTCCAAATCAAGTCCAGAAGTCCAGTACTGGTCCTTCAATCCCTCTTCAGACTCATGCAGCTGCCTGCAATGATGGAGAATGCAGGAAGATCACAGGGTTGTGGGTGCACAGACTTGTGGATCCAATGACGGTGGCAGCATCACAGGTATCTGACAGGTCTCAGACGTGTGGGTTGCCAACAGGAAGATGAAGCCGTGAGGGTGAAGGGCCAGCCTCCAGCGAGCCGTTTATCTCAGTCATGCTTCCAAATGAGGTTATCAAGCTGTGACCTGATTGACAGGCTGAACTCCACGAAATCATGTAACTACCATAATAGTTTTTTATATTCTGCAGTATTCTGTTATATTCTAGAACTATTCTTTACCTTTCCATATAGTTTTGTGAGGTGTCAATCACAGGATCCTCTATAATAAGTTTTTAAAAGAAGCTCAATGTTCATAGCAGACATAATCTACTTAGTTAAGCTACATAGTTTTTTGGTTTGTTTAAGCAAACCTTAAGGTTTACATTAATGATTCTCTAATAATAGGTTTAAAAGTTCATTTATCCCCAATTGTTTCATGAACTCTGTAGTCTATGAAAATTGATCAAGGGTCATAGTTATACAGCAATTTGGTATAATTTATATCACAAAATTGTGCACCTGTAAGAATTTGAGCTGGCAAATACAGTGTGTTACATCTTTATTTGCTTTAATAGCAGCAATAACAACAGAAAGGTAGTTATTGAGGCTGCTTATGTACAACCATACACTCATTAGGTTTGATATTATGGTTTGGGGTCATGGTATCGTGAGACATCCCAGTTAGCTGTCTGAATATTGTTTTTAGTGCTTTTATTCTGCCTTCCCTTTTTTAAGGTATTCTAAGCATGTGCTGCCTTTTGGGTTTTCTAAATCTGGGTTGCTTCCATTTCATTATAATATTTTATTTTTGTCTTCTTGAGCTTCTCTTTGAAACTTTCTGTTCAGCTCTTTTACTTCATCATTTCTTCCATTTACTATAGCTACTCTATGATTAAGAACAAGCTTCAGAGTCTCTTCTAACATTCTCTTTGGTTTTTATTTCTTTCCTATTTAATAACCTATTGCTTTCTTCATGAATGAAGGTCCTGATGTGATCCTACAGCTCACCAGCTCTTCTCTTATTAATGTTTAATGCATCAAATCTGGTCTTGAGATGTTCTCAAAATTCAGATGTGATAGACACAAGGTCCTATTTTGGCTCTCTTGGACTTGTTTTAATTTTTTTCATTTTCAACCTGAAATTGAACAATGGATGATCTGTCCCCTGGCCTGGTTTTAGCTGCTGATGTTGAGCTTCTCCTTCACATTTTCCTATAGATGTTGTCCATTTATGTATTCAATCTCGATGCTGAGTAAATAGTCAGAAAATTAGGGTTAAATGAATAAGAATGTATCATTAGGACTGAAGGACGTCTTATTAACAACCTGAAGTATGCAAATAAGACATCCTTGCTTGGTGAAAGTGAGGATAACTTGAAGCACTTGCTGTTGAAGATCAAGGATTGAAGTCTTCAGTATGGATTATAAGTCAATGTAAAGAAAAGGTACTCACAACTGGATCAATAGGTAACCTCATGATAAATGGAGAAAAGGTTGAAGTTGTCAAGGATTTCATCTTGCTTGGATCCACAACTGAGGCCCATGGAGCTAGCATTAAAGAGATCAAACAGTGCATTTCATTGGGTAAATTTGCTGCACAAGACCGCTTTAAAGTTTTGGAAAGCTACTTTGAGGTCTACAAGCCATGGTATTTTCAATTGCTTCATATACATGTGAAAGTTGGATATCAAATGAAGAAGACAGGAGAAGAATTGGTGCATTCGAACTGCTATTTGTGAAAAATATTTAAATTACTATTGACTGCAAAAAGAGCAAACAAATTTGTCATGGAAGAAGTATAGTTAGGATGTTCTTCATAAGCAAGGTTGGCAAGACTCTGTCTGATATACTTTGGCCTTGTCATCAGGAGAGACCAGTCCCTGGAGAAGGACATCATGCTTGGTAAAGTTAAAGGACAGTGCAAAAGAGGAAGGCCCTTCACAGGATGGATTGACGCAATAGCTCCATCGATGGGCACATACATAGGAGCAATTGTGACGATGGCACAGGACTGGGCAGTGTTTTGTTCTGTTGTACATATGATTGCTATGAGTTGGGACCAATTCAATGGCCCCTAACAACAACATTCTACTTTCTAGCTCATTGCATAGTGTTTGGGGTCTTAAAAGATTGCAATAATTGATCTATATTTGCTTAAAGCAACAGGGAAAGAAAAAGACTAGAAAAGGGAGGAGGAACAGGAATATGTGGCTGATTGGCTCTAGAAACCACTGTTTGTTTTTGTCATGAGACCACATTGGGTGGTGTCTGATGGGCATTACTGAATATTTTCATCAAAGATTCTAAAGAAGAATCTTGACCAAGACAGAAAAAAAAATGCAGAACAGTATTTCTATTCTTTCTTCACGTCATAATCAACACGGAGACTATAAATACAAAACGGTCTGTGGACATATCTTCATTCTACCCACATCGTGCTGCAGAATAGTTTAGCAGTAATAGCAGAGAGTAAGACTGGCTAAACCAAGAGGCAAACAAAAGGAAGATGAGAGAGACAGAAAGTCTTAAAAGACAAACTGGTTTTGGTTCTGGGGTCCGTGCACCTGAGGCCCACCCCACCACTCATCTTCCTATGTGTTTAACAGATTATTTATTATGTGTCTGTCTGCTTGAAAGGTCATTCTACAAGTGACCTCTTGGCCCCAAGATAGTTACGAAGGCTTGCTTTGGAGCGTTTATGTTTTAGTTGGGGGGAGGCAGTTAGCTAAGCAAGTTACACAGGAAAATGATATTGTTATTAAGTGCCTTCAAATCCAACTCCCAGTGACCCCATACACAGCAGTAAGAATACTGCCTGGTCCTGTGCCCTCCTGTCCCTTGTCATATTTCAGCCCCTGGTTGTAACCAGAGGTCAACCCACCTCATTGAGAGATTTTCTCTTCCTAGCTGATCCTCTACTTTTACCAAGCCTGATGCTCTTTTCCAAGGACTGATCTTTTATAATATCTTGCCCAAAGTCTTTCCTAGGGACTAACCTCACCATCTGTCCAAACTGCATGAGATGAAATCTCATCTTCACCATGACAAATCTTCTTATTCTTCTGGCAGTTCATGTTCCTTTCAATATTCTTATCCCACACCATAACTCAACACATCAATTCTGTTTTCATCTTCCCTATTCATTGTCCAGCTTCCACATGCATATCAGGGAACTGAAAATACCATCTCTTGGGTTAGGAATCTGACAGACCTCTAAGTGACATCTTTGCCCCTTAACATGTTAATGAGATCTTGTGCAGCAGATTTGTCCTCTGCAAGACAGTGTTTGATTTCTTGACAACTGATTAGATGAACATTGATTGTGGATTCAAATAAGATGACATTTTGACAATTTTATCATGTTTTCCATTTATCATGATATTTTTAGGATCCCTGGTGGTAGTGGTTACACACTGCGCTATGATCCGCAGTCTGTAGTTCGAAATCACTAGTGGCTCCTCGGGAGAAAGATGGAACTTTCTACTCCTGTAAAGAATTACAGTCTCAGAAACTCACAAGGGAAGTTCTACCTTGTCCTATGTGCTCAATGCGTCGGTACGGACTTTTACATTGAGTTGTAATCCATACTCAAGACTGTAGTCTTTGATTTTCATCAGTGCTTCAAAACTTTTTAACGTCATCAAGCAATATTTTGTCATCTGCATATCACAGGTTGTTCATAAGCCTTTCTCCAGTTGTGATGCCACACGCTTCTTTATGTAGTCCCATTTCTTGGATCCTTTGGTCAACATTCAGATTGAATAAGTACGGAGAAAGGATGCCATCCTGACCCGCAGTTTTCCTGATTTTAAACCTGCAGTATCCCTCAGTTCTACTCAAATTACTCCCTCTTCATCTAGGTACAGGATCCACATGAACACGATTAAGTGCTCAGGAATTTCCATCCTTTGTTATGAATGCTATGATACACAGACTCAAATGCCTTTGCATAGTCAATAAAACACAAGTAAAATGTTTTCCTGCTATTCTCTGATTTCAGCCAAGATACATCTGATGTCAGTTATTATATCTATCATTTCATGTCCTTTTGTGAATCAGGCTTGATTTTCTGGCAGCTTATGTACTGCTGCAGCCATTAAAAACTTTTTTTTCATCAAATTTTTACGTCCATCTGTATAAATGTTATTCATCAATAACTCCTACAATCTGTTGAGTGACCTTATTTTGGAATTGGCACAAATATAGATTTCTTACAAATCATTGGCCAGGTAGCTGCTATCCAAAATTCTTGGCATAGACTAGTGAGTGTTTCTAGCACTATGCTAACTTGTTGAAACACTTCAGTTGGTATTCTATTAATTTCTGGAGCCTTGCATGAATAATGACTTCAGTGTAGCTTAGACTTAATTCTTCCATGTCATCTTTTTTGGGGGATAGTATCCTACTTCTAGAAATGATTGAATGTTGATCAATCCTTTTTAGGTCCACGATTCTGTATATCTTTTCAGCTTCTTTTGATAATTCAAAAGCATCATTCAATATTTTGCCCATCAAATTCTTCAGTATTGTGACTCTAGACTTGAATTTTTTATTCAGCTCTTTCAGCTTGGGGTATGTTGACGGTTTTCTTCCCTTTGGCACATTTCATTATAATGTGTCACTTTTGTCCTCGAGTGCTGTTTGAAATTTTCTATTCAGCTCTTTTGCTTCTTCATTTTTCTCAGCTGGTTTAGCTACCCTACGTTCAAGCAAGGGCAGATTTCATAGTGTCTTCTGACATCTACTTTGGTCTTTTGTTGTTTGCTTGTTTTTGTCTTTTTAATGGCCTTTGCTTTCTTTTTATATGATGTTCTTGATATCATTATCTTATCACAGACAGTATTAACTTCAAGATAGTTCTTTTTGTTAGATGTTTAAACTTTTTAATTTATGAGTTTACGACAATAAAAATTTCAAAATCAACAAACAAATTTAAATCAGGTTACAGAACAGGAGCACAAAATGTATTAACAATGTAAATCAATTTTTGTGTAAAAAGGAAATGCAGGGTGAAAGTCTAAATTAAAACAATACAGGTATGGCAGCTCATACATCTATGGTTAACTGGAAACTTATGTTTGTAAGGCTGAACAAGCCTTTAAATGTAAATTTTGAATTTTTTTATGCAAGCAAAAACTTGCCCAAACAAAATAAAGATTTTTTTCCATGACAACTCAGAATTATTTTGTGTATGTGCCAAATTTATGGATCATATCTGGTTAAATATCAATGTCAATAATTTGATGCTGATTCTATTGCATTTTCTTACAAACATTTCCCTCAATGAGAATGAGCAGAGGGTCTGCGATAATTTGTTTTACATTTTATTCATGAATAATTTAGCTTATTTCCTGATAGCCTACTATATTCCCAATTCTAGACTGAGCAAGATAGACACACGGCCTCACCATATATAATAAAACAAAATTGGTTGTGAATCACTGTGAGCCTTCCTCTTCAAGATTTAAATAGACATTACTATCCTCTATTAATAAAAAACATCTCTGCTTATGCAAGCAATTCTTTGGATTCCCACAAGAGGAATTTCGAAATCCATGTACTGATAACGTCTGAACTCTGATTTACTAACTGCTGTGTTACTTATGTCACTGGGGAGGGTTTGTTGGTTCTTCCAGGCCTGCCCAACCGTCCCTGCAGTCCTGCCTGCTGCTCTCTAGACCCTTTGCTATGTATGGGCTTTGGTTTTTCTCCACTGCTGCCCTTTCTTACTTTCCTCCTCACTGGAAACCTGGTCATGGAGACTTCCTTTCCTAGCTTCTGATTTGCACATGTGACCCATCTTCAACACTTTCTTTTAAATTGATTAATTTATTTTTTAATCATTTTATTAGGGGCTCATACAACTCTTATCACAATCCATACATATATAAATTGTGTAAAGCACATTTGTACATTCATTGCCCTCATCATTCTCAAAACATTTGCTCTCCACTTAAGCCCCTGGCATCAGGTCCTCATCTCCACCACCCCCTTCCCACTCCCCCATCCCTCATGAGCCCTTGATAATTTATAAATTATTGTTTTGTCATATCTTGCCCTGTCCGACATCTGCCTTCACCCACTTTTCTGTTGTCCATCCCCCAGGTAGGAGGTCACATGTAGATCCCTGTAATCAATTCTCCCTTTCCAACCCACTCTCCCTCTATGCTCCCAGTATCGCCACTCACACCACTGGTCCTGAAGGGATCATCCTCCCTGGATTCCCTATGTTTCTAGTTCCTATCTGTCCCAGTGTACTTTCTTAAATGATAGTTCCTTCTTAAGGACATGAAAGTGAACCTGCATCTCTAATTAGCATGTCCTCCAGCTGTGCAGAGAATTTCATATGTGCTTTACAACAATACTTTCTTCCTGAAAGATACTTAAACATACTATCCTCAAAAAGACAGCACTTTCTAGAGGATTCTTATTTAAAGGTGGTACTAAAAAGATCAATAGAGGCATGCATAATTCACAAAGGACACTTCTAATGTATTGCCAATCACCAATGCTAAAAGTAAGGTTGTAGTCATGACCATTTGGTTTGGGATGTTGAGTTATGCACTCAATGGTCTAGGTTAGAAAAATCCAATTTTTGGCAGTATGATATTAAACTGAAATTCTAGGTAAATATGCAGTCTTAAATAAAAAAAATTAAGTGATGGAAAGTTTAATTATTCATTGGTCTGTCTATATATAATTAATATTTATATTATTTCTGAGTTCTGCAAGTCAGATGCTATCAAGCAAACTGCTATCTACAAACATATAATATATACATGTGTGTGTGTATACATCTCCATCTCTATTTCATCTATTTTTCTTCCTCTCTCCTTCTCCATCTATTATCTATCTATCTATCATCTATCTGTCTTTATATCTATCTGCATATAAATTTCTAACTCAAGGAAAAATAATTAAGATTCAGAATTCAGTAGCGTAAGTTTCCAAGTGACTTTACAGCGTTCCAAGTGCTATCGCGTTTGATAATCCATGTCCCCCAGTGAACTGCCTGCTCACGTGGTAAGGCAGGAGTGACAGGCTGTGACAGCAGTAACATTTAGTCAGCATTCCTTCTTCACATTCAGGGGGTAGATAATAGGGTTAGAAGAGTCAACTATTAATAGATTTTTGCATTGTGATATTGTTTTATAGAGCTTGGTTTCAATTTTACAAAACGAACACCCCTCCCCCCAGAAAAACCAAAACACCCAAATTTATTCTGAAAGTGTGTTTCACTAAGCAGCTATGATCTCCCCACTGGAGCCCTCGGAACAATTCGCGTTCTGAACCACGCTCCCAGAGAGACATTTCCAGCAGTGTGCGCAGAATTTACTCTGATTTCATCTTCGGTAATAATTCTACTTGTTGCTGACGGTGCTTTAACTTCTTCTGCTGCAAACTTGAAGACGCTGTGTAAGAGGTACTTTCTGTAACACTGAGTACATGGTCTGGCTGCTGCCGCTGGAACTTCAGCATGGTTTTTAAGGTACTCTTTGACACGGTGATCCAGTCTGGAGAGAGGACGCATGGCAACTCCCTCAAGACAGATCTTGAAAAGTTTTCTGTGATGATAAATGCAACACCATTCCTCTTGAATTTTTCATGCTAGCACGGGAACCCATATTATTGTCTAATTCACAATAGCCGATGAGTCCATTTCAGTTCACGAAAAGCTGATAACTGTATGCGTTCCTTTTTAGTTTTGGGAAACTTACAGTTGTTCTAGATTCATAGTTCATGCAATACTAAGAAAGATGACCAAACAGAATGCTCAAATTATGGAATAATATCATTACTATCATGTGCAAGTAAAATTTTGATGAAGATAATCCAACGATGGTTGTAGCGGTATGCTGAATGCAGCAGTACAGGGGGCAGGCAAGATTATAAAAAGAGGAGTTTGAACAAGGGATATCTTTGCTGATGTCAGATCTTGAATAAAAACAGAGAATACCAGAAATATATTTATTTGTGCTTTATTGACTATGCAAAGACATTAGGCTGTGTGGATCATAACAGCCATGTATACCTGTGAGAAAAATGGAAATCCCAGAACACGTCATTGTGCTCATGTGGAACTTGTACATGGTTCAAGAGGCAGGTGTGCAAACAGAACAAGGGAAAACTGCAGGGTTCAAAATCAGAAAAAGAAAAAGTGTATATCAGGCTTGTATCCTCTCAACATCCTTATTCAATCTGTATGAGAAGCTGACTTATATGAAGGAGAGTGTGGCATCAGGAGTAGAGGAAGGCTTCTTAACAACCTCCAACATGCAGATGACACAATCTCACTGCCAAAAGCGAGAAGGACTTGAAGCACGGGATGGTTAAGATCAGGGATTGGGAGGCGGCCTTAGACGGGAGCATGTACACAGGTGTAGGCAAGAGAGAAAACACAACACATGGAACCCAGGAACAGGAGTGGGAATAGAGATACGAAAAGGGTAGGGGATGGGGGGAGGAGCTGGGGAGGAGGTGGGTACTGATCGCAATGAATAGCACATAACCACACCCCCCCATCCAGGGGGAAGAACAAGAGAAATGAGAGGGGAAGGGAGATGGCAGTCAGAGTGAGATTTAAAAATAATTAACAATCTACAATCTATCAGGGGGCCACAAGGGTTGGGAGGGGGAGAGGAAGGGAAAAAAGGAGGAGTTGATCCCAAGGGCTCAGTGGAAAGTCAATGTCTAGAAAAGAACAATAGAATATATGGACGAATATGTCGGATACAATAGATGTATGGTTTGTAACAAGAGTTGTAAGAGTCCCCAATAAAATGGAAAAAAAAAAAGTACTGTCGACAATTAAATGGATGGAATAAAGCTTTTGGGACCATAAAAAAAAAAAAATCAAGATTGCAGCCTTCAGGACAGAGGATCAAAATCCTCATTACTGGACCAATAGGTAACATCATAATAAACAGAAAAAGATTGAAGTTGTCCCGGATTTTGTCTTGCTTGGATCCACAATCAATGCTTTTCAAAGTAGCAGTTAAGAGATCAATGGAAGCATTGCTTTGGGTAAATCTGCTATACAAGACCTCTTTAAAGTGCTGAAAAGAAGGAGGTGACTTTACGGACTAAAGTGCACCCAACCTGGGCCACAGTATTTTCATTTGCTTCACATGCATGCGAAACCTGGACACTGAATCAGGAGCCCAAAGAAGAATAGATGTGTCTGAATTAGGGTGCTGGTGAAGAATATTAAAAGTACTGTGGACTGTACTTTAGGAGCAAAGACGGCGAGAGTTCATCCATGTACTTTGGACGTGGTGTCAGGAGAGACCAGCCTCTGGAGAAAAGCATCACTCTTGGTAAAGTAGGAAGACAGTGAACGAGGAAGGCCCTTGACAAGATTGATTGACACAGTGGCTTCTACAGTGGACTCAGACAAAAGCACAATGGTAGGGCTGGAATGGACATAGGGTCACTGCGAGTCGGAACTGAGTAGATGACATCTAACAACAACAATGGAAGTTTGCAGCTGTTTCATTGTATTCATGCCCCATCAGAAAATGAAGGTCCTGACAATGTTATTCCATCGTGCTATTATAATGGACTCTTCAGTGGGGAGGCAGATCTCTCCCCAGGCCTCTATTGAGTGTCCTCTAACACGCGAGGCTCATCTTCCAGCAATCTCTCAGCCAGAGCTTCCCTACTACTTAGCATGGTTTTCAGGGACTGATTTTCACAAGTGGACAGCCTATTCCTTCTTCCTAGTCCAGAAATGCTGCTGAAATCTATTCACGGTGCTGTTATTTGAAATACCAATGGCAATAGTTTCAAGCATCACAGCAATAAGCCAACAACTACAGTCAGACAAACTGACAGCTGGCTGGGGACTTTTATTATACACACCAATAAAGCTATATGCATATATATAACTTTTGTGGAATGCATTTTAATCACATCACATATACAAGTTGGCATCTTTCCTTTATCATTTGTTTTTTGTAAATTTAAAAGGGTAAATCCAAAAGTACTACTATGTGAAATAGAAACTTGTTACACAAAAATATGTAAAATTGAAACCGGTTTCTGTGGACATAGCCTCCATCTAACTCTATACACTTCTGAAAATTGTGTTTTGATATCTCTAATCCTTCTTCTAAGAATCTGGCATCTTTGATTTGCACCACATCAAAATAACAGTTTGGGCATCCTCAACCTATTCAAATCATGGTCCCTAGAAATAGTATTTGAGTTGGAGAACAAAATGATGTCTGAAGGGGCACAATCAGGGCTAAAGGTGGATGGGGGCAGGTCCCAAAGGAAATCTTCATAGAACACATTTGCCATCCTGGGAGAATCAGCAGGTAGAATCTCATTATAGGAAATATTACCTCAGTGCAACCTCCTTAGTTTTTTCCTCACCAATATAATTTTCACTTTTCTTAAAACTTGTTC
The DNA here is from genome assembly GCF_000313985.2 of Echinops telfairi. Taxonomy (NCBI): domain Eukaryota; kingdom Metazoa; phylum Chordata; class Mammalia; order Afrosoricida; family Tenrecidae; genus Echinops; species Echinops telfairi. The sequence goes on along the minus strand of NW_022111324.1, from coordinate 43,928,799 downwards.
CTGATCTTTAGGAGAAGATGCCGCTAATGTAGAATGCCCCACCTAGAGCTCCCATTGTGTGAGCAAGAGATCAACGGTGCACTTCAGATAGCAAGAAACTGCAAACAGCCTAAATTCCCAGCAGAAGAAGATTGGATGAAGAAAAAATACTCTGGTATATGCACAATGGAATACTATGCATCCCTTAAAAACAGCGATGAAACCATGAAAAACCTCCAGAAGCAGAAGGATCTGGAAGACATGATGCTGAGTGAAGTCAGTCCATCACAAAAGGACAAGTACAGTATCAGCACACTGCTATAGGGACAAACAGCAGAATGGGCACAAGCCCCGGCTTCTAGGGCATCCATTCTGCTGGCCAGGGGGCCCGGACAGCCAACAGAGGGCCTGACTGGCGACAAGGAACCCCACACCATCCTCCCTAGATCAGTGTTTTCAAGGTCAGTTGGCCAGAGGGCACCTCATGAAAGCTGGGATCAACTGGTCCAGGGAGGGGAAGGGGACGTAGTCTACTGAGTGGCTGGCATGTAAATCTGTGCTGAGGTCCCCTAGGACAGGCAGACAGCCTTAGCAGAGGGATGAGGGATACTGCTGGGAAAAGCAAGGCAAGAGAGGAAATGGGAACAGACATGTTTGGGGGAACACAATTGCGTGTCTGCTGCTGGGAAAAGAGGAGAACCGACCTCCAGGTGGGGGGAAAAATGGCTAAAAATGCTTTTGGGGACCCTAAGGTAAGAGTGCCCCTGGTGGCATGCACTGAATAGGTCACATTGACCTGGGCTTCTGGGTGCATCCTGGGGACCCAGGTCAGGTGCCAAGGAATGCTGGAACACTGAATCCTGGATCTTCAAGATGCACAGCATGCTCAGAGGCTGCATCAGTGAGATCCAATGTGGAAACTCCACTGGGCGAACTGAACTCTACCTGAGACACACTTGTAACCTGAGTCCTTAAGTCAGAAAATACATGGTGTCTGAGCAAGTGGAAGACAGCTGTGCCAAGATTGTTGACATGCGGGTAGGTGGACAAATATGCTCTTGCTACATAAATGCCCTATATGCTGTAGTATATATATATATATATATATATATATAATTAAACCTGTGATAGACATTCTGTTTTATTTTGTTGTTGTTTGTTCATATTGGTGCATATCTAAGAGATTTTATGTCATTGGGGGTAACCCTCTTGAAGATGTGTTATATGTTTTTCTGTTTTTCAGTAAATGAAACCCTGGATTGATGAACCCATGGGGACAGCAAGTACATTAAGGGTGTCAGGGTGGTGGTGGTGGTACAGGGCTGGTGGTGGGTAAAAGGGAGATTATGCCATGGAGTCCAGGAAAAAAATGTATGTTTGGAAACTGATCGTGGAATCAATTGTACAATTCTGCCTGACGTGATTAAAATAAAATAAAAAACGTCTTCCTAATAAGCCCCAGTGATCATCCTGTGATTTTCAAGAAAATCTATCGCAATACCCCTTTGAAAGCCCAAACAACATTTGCTTAACCATTTCAGCTGACATCTCTGGCTTTAATTTGACTGACACAGCAGTGTCCCTAGGAAGCCACTCTTTTGAATTGGATGTTTTGTTTGCTTGTTTATTTGTTTTTTAAGGGCCCCTAATGAGAGAAAGAGACCTATATTACTCAGAAGACTTATCTGTAACTAACTACTGATCACAGAGACATGTGTAAGCAAGTTTTGTTTGTAATAAACCTGTGCATGTATGTATAGGATCCTAGTAGCAATACTTTCAGAATTATCCTCATATTTTAATGATCAAATATATGGTAAAAACATGATTTTTAATATTTCTCTGGTATTTAATGTTATGATTTTCCCACAATTTACTGTCTTAATGTTGGATTTAATGTTTTCAACTTTACACTGCTATAAATAAATTTGCATGGAATTTTCTGACTCAACACACTTGGTTCACAAGTGGTGATCTTTTAAGAGGATACTCTGAGGATAGAAATTAATTAAACAAAGGAATGGATGCATCTAAGAGTCTCCATGAAAATCATTAAATGACATTTGTGTCTAGGATCCTTTTCATCCTAAGTAGGAGAGTCAGAGAAGCCGTCTTATTGTAAAGGGGAGTTGGAGGTGGGTATTCACGTTAGCAAGCCTGAATTGAACATGTTATATATGTCAGGTGCTTCCTAGCCCTGAAGGCTTCAGCAATTAACAAAGACAATTCTGCTCAATTGAGATGGTCCTCAGGAGAAGCTACAGCTTTCCACTGGTCGAAGCGACACTGCCTCGCCAGCGCCTGTCCTGAGCCTGCTGAATTAAAATGATCTCTCAGTAGAACTTGGTGCTTGTTGGTTATGTGCTTAATGTCCAGTCAACAGGCTTTGTCTTAATTCATTGCTACCACCAGCCCTCCACTACCTGCTTTATCAATGGATAGGTGATTCAACTTCTTTAAACTTTTGTATCTGAAAAGTGGGGATCATTGTGCAACAACTGTGCTAGGCTAAGCTGACTAGAAAAAACAAATCCAGTGACACTCATTATGTGTAAGAATCGCTTTATATCAATAAGTAATTGTAGATCAGGAAAACATCCCAGCTCAGGCCGACTCAAGTCCATAAGTCTGAAACTAGTCCATAGTCCCTTTGCAGACTCACGCAGCCACACGCAATGATGCAGAATGCAGGAAGATCACAGCCAGTGGGTGCAAAGTCATGTGGATCCAGTGGTGGTGGAAGCATCTCAGGGCTCGGGCAGGTCTCCGTGTGGCTCCCAACAGGACGGTGAAAGCAGACAGAGGTCCCCAGGGCTGTCCTTGTGAGAAGACCACGCTCACTAGGAGGCACTCACAGGCTGCAACCTGATCGACAGGTTGAATACCGCCCCCACACTATTATATTTCAAGTTAACATGGAATTATGTAACTACCACAATGACGCCGTGTGTAAAGTGTACAGTATTTTGCACACAATAGATTTGCAGCAAATGTCAACAATTATAATCAAGTCCCTTGGTTCTCAAGTGTCAATCCAGTACTCATTCAGGTCTTCAATAAGTATTACTTAACTATGAATTACTTATCCTGTATTTCTTTCCTTACCAAATTTGACTGAATTTCATTCTTAAAAATATATATATGTTCAGTCCCTGGGGAAGAACATCATGCTTGGTAAAGTAGTGGGGCAGTGACAGAGAGGAAGCTTTTGACCAGACGGATGGACAGGGTGGATGCACCTTGGGCTTAAGGATAGAAACAATTGTGAGGACAGAGCAGGACCCGACAGTGTTTCTTCTGCTGGGCATGGTTTTGCAGACACCATGGCGCATAGCAACAACAACATTCAGTGTTTCTGGCTGTTAACTGCAAGGTCAGAAGTTTGAAATCACCAGTTGCTTGGAGGTAGAAAGGCGAGGCTTCCTCTTCCAGCAAAGAGTCTCAGAAACCTCCAGGGGGCCATTTTATTCTGTCTTCTAGTTGGCATTGACCAAATGGCAGCAAATTGTTGGTTGAACTCTCAATTACAGATGAAATATTTGTTTTAATTTGACCAGAAATTTGTAAAATGAGAATTCTCATGTTACTAATAATAGGTGAAATGGAAAGAAGCAGAGTTAATATTCAGTGCCCGCTTCCCCTTTTTGGCAATGATTACTTAATTGGTTTACGTGTATTAATTTTGCTCTAGATTTCCAATATTATCTACAGTTTATAAAGAAGAAATTGAGGAAAATGTAAATTTAACAATTTGCTTATTAATTTTCAAAATAAAATTAACCAAGTTGGTACTCTGTTAGATATTTACAATTATTCTTTCAGGAACACTTGGAAGTAGTTGATAAAGCAATTACTATCATCTCATTTCCAGATGAGAAAACTAGGATTAACTATCAAGAAAATGTCCATATTTCCATGGTATGAAAGAGAATTGCATTTGAATGAACACTGGCATGACACAGAACACGTGCAGTTCCCCTAGTTCATACTTTGCCTCTTCCTGTGAGCATTACACAGTGCATTGAAATCCATGGGCCTTTCATGTAGTGGTGCATGTTTTTAATCTGTCAGCCTATGGTTAGCAGCTGAGCACTTAATTGTAGCAACAGGAGGCTCCTGAAAAGTTATGTAGTTAGCATGATTTATTACATATTACTCCTACTTTTGGTTTAGTTTTCAAACATTTGCTCAGTGACTCACACTCTAAATAAAGTTAGAGTATAAAATAAATAAAAGCAATTTTCTCAATGTAATGTAATTGAAAGAATAAACAAAACCGTTTGAAGACGAGTGTCATTCCTATTTTAAGTTTCCTTTCCATTACGAAGATGCAGTGTCTTGGGTGTCATACATAATCCTATGAACATGTCATCCAAGGGTTTGAAACACTTCACTCCTTTCAAAGCCAATATCGAGATGAAGACCGTGACATCTGCCTTGCAGTCTTCTCTAGGTCATTCCCTAGGGGATTTTAAGGGTAGCAACTGTCCTGGTCTGCCAACTGGAAGAGTTTTCCCACTGGAATCATGTGTTTTTCATGCAACGGTGTGGCACATATTCTGAAAAGGAAGTTCAAGTTCTGTGACGGGTGGTGTTGGGATCTGGCAGAGCAGTCGCAGCAAGCGACCAACAGGTAGACCCTTCCGTATTGTCAACTACTGATGCTCAGCTTTTACCCTTTGAGAGAAAGATAACATTTGGGTTGCAGGGATTCTTAGATGAATTTTTACTCGTAGTGACCCAACATAACAGAAGAGAACCAGCACGGAGTTCTCTGGGGTGTAATACTTATTAGAGCACATCTCATGAGCTTTCTCCAACCAAGCCCACGTTTGGTTAGCAAACTGACCCCCTAACTGGATATAATATCCGGGTTCCTGCAATGCAGTGCTTAGCAAAACCTTTTTGGTTCAAAATACAATTAGTAGCTCCTAGGTTTACTAGCCCTGGGGAACATTTTTGAGGCATTTAATGGTAAAACACATTTTCTCCTTTTGACAAAACCCTAATCAGTTTATCATTCCAAACAATGTAAGATTTATCAGTTGAAAAATCAAATATGTCCAAAGTGTTAAAGCCCCAATCCATCAGGTCTTTAGCAGCAGAATTCCTGGGTGCTGCAGAATGTATTTAACTTCAGGCTTGCCAGGACATAAGCAATTAAGCCCGAAAGGAACCCTGGTGTCACAGTAGGTTACACACGGACTGGTAACTAGTTGCTCTGTTGGAGAACTAGGAGGCTTGCTCCTGCTGTAAAGATGTAGCCAGAGTGGCAGTTCTACTGTGCAAAAAGGTCTCAGCCAGAACAAGGGAAGAGTACATGAGTTAAACTCAGGAAAGGCGCACATCAGGGTTGTATCCACTCACCATACTTGTTCAAACTCTATGCTGAGCAAATCATCAGAGAAGCTGGATTATATGAAAAAGAATGTGGCATCAGGATTGGAAGAAGGCTTATGAAAAATCTCTGATATGCAAATGACACACTCCTGCTTTCTGACAGTGAGAAGGACTTGAAGCACCTGCTGATGAAGATAAAGGACTGTAGCCTTCAGTGTGGATTACGACTCTATGTAAGGAAGACCCAAATCCTCACAACGGAACCAACGGATACCATCATGATAAATGGAAAAAAGGTTGAAGTCGTCAAGGATTTCATCTTAAGGAAGCTTTCATGCTCAAGGAAGCAGTAATCAAGAGATCAAAAGGGTATTGCTCTAGGCAAATTTGCTGGACAAGTCCCCTTTAGAATATTGAAGACAACTTAAAAATGGTTGCAGTAAGTACATTGTGTTAGTCTGGGTAGACTAGAGAAACAGATCCATGGACATACATGGATGTATGGGTGTATAAGAAAGCGATTTATATACAAAGCAATTGAACATTGAGAAAACATCCCAACCCAGTCCAGTCCAAGGCCATAAGTCTGATTAGCCCATATGTCTGATACCAATCTATAGTCCTCTTCAGACTCACGAAACACATGCAATGAAGCCAAATGCAGGACGATCACAAGCCAGTGGTTGAAAATCTTTGAGTCCAGTGGCGTTGTACGCATCTCAGTGCTGGCAGGTTGTCTCTCTGTGGCTTCTCCGCCTTCAGAGGTCTGATTGCATCCACGTGGCCTGTCCGGCTTAGGTCACTAGGGTAGTTTCAGGTGTCTTGACAGCTTCTATATCTTCCAGGGAGTGGCAGAGAGAGAAGTGCCTCCTGTCTCCAAGGAGGAAGTACCAGATTTCCCAGAATTCTCAGGAGAAGGCCATGCCCACACAGAAACCTTATTGGCTATGATCTGATTGGCAAGCTAGACTCCACCCCTACACTCTTAATCCTCAAATTGACAAACGATTATATATCTACCACACACATCAACAGAGAACTACCAGAAATTCAAGCTGGATTCAGAAGAGGACATGGAACAAGGAATATCATTGCTGATGTACGATAGATCTTGGCTGAAAGTAAAGAACATGAGAAATATTTTTACCCATTTTTCATGAACTATGCAAAAGAATTCAACTTTATAGCAAATTATGGATAACTTTAGAAAGATGGGAATCCAGAACACTTCATTGTGCTCATGAAGCACCTGTACCCCGACCAAGAGGCAATTGTTCAAACATAGCAAAATACTGTTGCATGGTTTAAAATCAGGGAAGGCTTTACCAAGGTTATATTCTTTCATCATAATTATTCATACTATAAAAAGAAGAAAGCAGCATCAATATTGGAGGAAGGTTCATTAACAACCTGGAATATGCAAATGACAGAACTTTGGTTGATAAAATTGAAGAGGATTTGAAGCACTTATTTATTTTTGTTCACCAAAAATTTAATGTTTATGTTTTCAAGATAGTTTTATTAGCAAATATTTCACATATACAATTTAATGGTTCACTCATGTTTAGAAGATTTGTGCAATTATCACCACAATATTTCAGAACACAGTATTCTCATACTCATTGTTACTTCCCCTTTTCTCCCATCCTTCCCTGATATACCTGTAGGCAGTTATCAGTCAAAATACAGTCTCTGTCGATCTAGCTATCCTGGATTTCATAGGCAGAAAATCATACAAGATGCAAAAGGAATCAGGAAACAAGCAACAACAAATTCACAACAATGACTGGGCTAAACATAGGAAAACCTCAATTGAAAAGGAAGCATGAAATACTAAAAGCTAAAAAAAATCTTTTGAAATGAGTCAAAAGGGAGATCAAATGCTAAGTTATTATATCATAATCAACTTTACAGTGCTCTATGTCTGATAGCAACTATATTTACATCAGGGGATTCACTGGAAGCTTAAGACACATGGTGCCTCTGCAGATGGATTTTGGGCTTCCACTGTCATCCGTAACCATCTACCAAAGGGCATTCACAATTTAACTTTGCTGTAACACCCATATCTTGTTGATCTCCTTATGAGGGTGAGCATCAAGCAGAGCTATGTCATAAGAACCAAATATTCTTATATTGGGTCTAGAATTAAGTGTGAGCCCAAATCCATTCATATATCTATTTGTGGTTTATATAGGTCTCTAATTCTCTTTAGACATACCATTATCATTTCAAAACAGGGAACACTATAAATCATCTCCCTGGGCCATAAGGTAATTCTATTGATAGTGTTCTTAATTTAGCTAAATGTACATAATTTAAAGCATGATTGAGAAAAGGGAATTATACAAGTATAGGCCAGTTTCAGACCACAATATCTACTTGTACAGATTTTGCTCTTGGGTGACTGACCACTATTTACACAAACAATAGGGGTTGATTATATGGCAGATTTCAATAACACTCAGAAAGTCATGCCTACCAGATTAATACGTGTCACAAGATAGCAATGAGGGCATTAAAATATTAAATGTCTTGGGCCACCATAAATTTAATATTTTAATGCCATCAAAGTAAGTCATCAGAACAAAGCCCAATTACCACCAATTCCATAACTTTGGGACAGCAGTCATCTGTGAATCAAAAATGGATGAAGATCAAACACTACAATCTTCAGTATGTATTAACCTCAATGTAAAGAAAACAAAAATCCTCACAACTGGACCAATAGAAAACATCAGGATAAATGGAGACACAGTTGAGGTTGTCAAGGATTTCGTTTTACTTAAATCCACAATCAAACCGTATGGAAGCAGTAAGAAGATAAGCAAATGAAGTGTGATACTAGAAAAAACAACTGCTGTAAATATCTCTTTGAACTTTCAGAAAGCAGAGATGCCACTTTAAAGGCTAAGGTGTGTCTGACATAAGCCATGATCCTTTCAGTTGCCTCATATGCAAAAGAAAGCTAGACCAGTCATAAGGAAGAGAGGACAATACGTGATGAATTTGAATTATGATGTTGGCAGGGACAGTGGAAAGTACCATAGATTTCTGGAATAACAAACACATTTGTCTTAGAAAAAGTACAGAATGCTCCTTGGAAGCCAGGATGGCAAGGTTTTACGTCAGGAAGAAGAACATCGTGGTTGGTAAACTAGAGTCAATGATAAAAATAATGAGATCCTTAACAAAACAGGATTGCACTGTGGCTGCAACAGACATGGGAAAGATCTGGAGGACGGCACGGGACTAGGACATGTGTCCTTCTCTTGCAGTTAGGGTTATTGTGAGCTGGGGGCAGCCATGGTTCATAACAACAACATTAGAGGCACACGTATTCTGATAAGTTGCATTCATTTTCCCATAGTTGATGAGGTAGCAGGCAAGTTTGAACTTCAGAATAACTCCTTTGAGAATGATCAGCACAAGGCTGGTCCTTATGAGGTGGATATGAAAGAGATCCCAAATGTCCAAACTGCTGTCCCACTCTATCATGGCTGATATCAACTCCTCCTCCCCGCTTCAGGATTATTTTTCTCATCCTAGGGTTCCATACTGCACTGGAGTGTCTCCCAGAACCCAAAACAATTAAGAAAATGGCTCAAGTGGTTGCGGACACTGACACAGTCCCACCTGTAGGTCAGGCATCAGGCTGGAGTATTAATCTCACTCTCTTCTCTCACGTGGTTGTAGAGGCTGCTGACACACTCAAGTCAGGAAGCCAGGTGGCAGGTCACCAGCTCACCAGGACACAGACTCTGGTGTGTCCATTTTTGTTTATTTTTTAATTGAAGGAAGCCTGATTGCTGATTTTCTTCGAAGACTGGTATGGAACAGTCAGCACGTCCACGGACATATTACCAGACAATTTCCAAGATAAAATAGTTCTCATATTTCACTTTTACTTATTTTCTTTTGCCCCCAGCCTTTCTATCCCAGGCTACTTTTTTCAGGAGAAAACTTTGAAGTTGTCAAGGCTTTCATTTTATGGTGATTCAAGTTCCAAGAACTGGAGGCCAGACAAAGCCAAGTCAGATGCAGCGTCCAGCACAAATGAATAGCTTTGCCAAAGTATTTTATTTTATTCAGACCACACCTTCAAAGAAACTACTCATGGTCACTCAAATCCCACATTCTAGTAAAACAGTGATTTGGGATAAATGTCACCCTAATTCTGTCCATTAACAAAATGGACAATTATTCCAAAATGGAATCATAGCTATAAGTATGGAGGCTCAGACTTACAGCACATCACAAGATCGAGGACTATGGCTAGAAGGACTATATTAACTAATGCCCCGCACCACAGAAACCAAGAACAATAGTCCATAAAACAACAAAATGTGTTTCTGAAGTCTTGATTCAATGAATATCAAAGATATGGAATTGGGTAAAGGTGAGTCTTCCAAGTTTTGTCAACACACGCTAATTTTGAGTGCATTAGATATAATCATACTTTGTTTAAGTTCGATGACCTAAAACGTTTTCATAGGGAAATACTTAAAGATAATCTTTTTTTTCAGTTTTTAACCTTCTTTTTCTATCATAAAGGCCTCTATTAGGGCCGTTTATATTTTTGGTGTGAAAAACATCGTGCATTGTCAGTATTGACACCTTCTGACTGTTGAATGACTTGAAAAATTAAATCAATCAACTCCATATCATGATATTCATTTCATGAATTGCAAACCATTCATCTCCTGCCTGTGTGTTTACACCTTCTTGTAAAAATACAACAATTTCAAAGAGCTTTAAAAACTATTTGTAGGGATTTTACTTGCTGATTGTAAGATAGTTTGTATCTTTAAAAATATTCATGCTTACACGGGTACAGATAGGAACTGGAAACACAGGGAATCCAGGGCGGATGATCCCTTCAGGGCCAGTGGTGTGAGTGGTGATGCCAGGAGGGTAGAGAGAGGGTGGTTTGGAAAGGGGGAACCGATGACAAGGATCTACATGTGACCTCCTCCCTGGGGGACAGACAACAGAAAAGTGTGTGAAGGGAGATGTCGGACAGGGCAAGAT
>NW_022111324.1:43901711-43918312 GCF_000313985.2 Echinops telfairi | reverse complement strand
AATGTTTTGAGAATGATGAGGGCAATGTGGCAAAACCAGTCCCCCCGTCTGCCACAAATCAGGCCTTTTTTTTTGTTGCACACTGTTATGCAATTTTTTCAGAACCTCAGAACAGAAAGCTTGATTAACAGTCTGACCTGGTAGAATGAACGCTAAATGCTGTTCAACATCACAACAGTTTCTGTGGCATTTTTCCCAGGCAGGAAACAAAATTTCACATGCTGTTCTCTTAAGTTGGCCATCATAATAAATGAGGTTTGAGTGAAACCACTTTTACCAAAAAATTCACTGTGACCAGAGAGAACCTTCCCAGGCGACACTACTGGGTGCACTAACTCAGACCAAGTTGCTCTATGCCCATCTAGTGGGAAAAATGCATACTATGAAAGCTTTCTGCCAGTTTTTTGGGGGAGTACCCCTCATATATATACACATAAATATAATATACAAATGACACCATATTTGTTTTCATTATGTAATTCTCTAGTGACTTGTACCTTCATTGTAGTTTTCCCTTTTGTTTCATGAGTAACACCATGTCTTGTTGCTTTAAAACAGAAACACACATTTCCATCCCTCGCTATATATTTAAATTATACATTAGCTATTTCTGTACAAAAAGCAGGAAGCCGTAGGAAGAGTTTGTATACTTTTTTCCCTTCCCCAGAAAGATCAACTTTCAATAGTATTAATCACTGCTTAGGCTGGCTGCCTCCTGACTCCTGACTAGCACACATCTGCTCCCCTTGTGGGGGCTACAGAGGGACACTTGAGATGTGTGTGCTGGGAGCAGAGGAGGTGGTCCACTGTAACTGGGTGATGGCCTGTCCAGCCCCGCATCCTACCCCCAGCATCGTGGCAAAGAGGAAGCATCAAAGGTTCCTTACCACCCAGTTAATTGTGCAATCCCACACCCGGGAAATGTTTCCCCTGACCCAGACTGGTAATCAGTTAGTGCCCTGAAGTAGGGGGCATGGATCATTAATTATAAAGTGAACTGGATCTCATCAGGAACAGTTGGGTATAGAACGCGTAATGCAAACTACCTTTAATCAATCATTTCTGTGTCCCTTTTGTAAGAGAGGACCATAGGAAATGTTATACTGTTTCTTAATCTTTTAAATAATAGAAACATTGAGAATATGCTTGGTGGGCTTCATAGAAAAAACAAGGTAGGAATGCAGATGATTTCATTGGTTGATGCGGAGGTATATCCACTCTTGCTCTAATTTCATCACGCTAGAGGCACACGGAACTCCTGTAACAACAAATACATGAAAGATGTTAGGCCTTACTGAGGCTTCATTATTATGATAATTATTATTTTAAGTTCTAAGAATTGCTTATGAGGATTTAACCCCCCTATGACCATAAAGATCTGTGAATCTTCCCATCTGAATCAGGAGGAATGGGGAGGCATGCAGAGAAAGAGTGCTTTGTTTCCAGGCCTCTGTCTCATGGGGAGTCTCCTTGCTTACTTCACAGTGAAGACCACGTACCTGTCTGCTAGGAGAGAGAGCGAAGAGGCTCACCCTACTAGGAGCAGGCAGAGGCATGGTGGATGTGGACACTGTCCTGGAATCCCTAGAAAGATGGGCCAGGACTGGCATAAAGGAGGAGGCAGGTGAACATGGCCTTGGGTAAAATTTCTCTCTATTTAAACAGCTTCTGCAGCCTCAGGAGTTTCTGATTGAGTTAAACAGTTAGCATGCCCAGCTGCTAACTGAATTGGTGGCACTAGAGTTGATGTCACTAGTGTCACTCCTGTTGACCTCCTCCTGTCCAGACCACGGGGAGTTGTTAGCCATCCTTTTAAAATCAGTCTTAACCCTCAAATTATAGGTGAAAAATATGGTTGGAAATTGTTTAACTGTAATATGTTTTAGATTATATGAATGCTAATGATGACAACAAAACAGACACGTAAAAACAATAACTTCTTTAAAAGGCTTTTGTTATTGTAACCATCCCCAGAGTGCCGTTATTTAAATATAAGTTTGTGCTGAAACACTGCACAAAAAATTCATAGACAGGTTGTATCACTCCCTCAGACAGTGTCACCCGGTCTAGCCTGCATCCCTCCCATCCCCAGGGAGTCCATCAGAGGCACTTTGGAAGAAAAGTTCTGGCAATCTTCCCCCAAATCGGTCATAGTAAACTCTTTGGAGCACAGTTCCGCTCTGACACACGGGAGTCAGAACTGACTCAAAGTCAAGTGGTTACCACTTCCATGATGCTGGACCCCCGGCTACCTGGGCCCTCCTCTGTGGAAGCAGGCTGCCCTGGTAGTTATCACCAGTTCTCATGCCTCTGTGATAATTAGCTGGAATAGTTTTTAGTCTCCCTTGATTTTCTTCTATTTCTTTAGGTATAAAACCAAAGTATTCATAGCTACATCATCATATCACTATGAATAAAGATAAAATCTGCATGACTCCCTGGCACACAGCAGGTAACTTTGATGGCTAAACCACAGATACTCTTTCTGGATGGAGACTCAGATGCTCAGCATCACAAAGCATCAAAATAAAACATTCTTGCCATATCCAATTCACAGAGGATCTTACCTTCAGCTTTCTGAGTTGACAAAGGTGCAAGCAGTGGGTAGGAGGAAGGGGGGAGGCTCCACATTTTTCCACCTAAGGCTTTCCTCTGCTGCACCTGGAAGGCAGGTGCTTTTGAACCTGTTCTTTGTCTTGGGCTTTTGTGATGCAATACTGAAATTAAAGGAGAGGTCGAAAGAAGAATCAATGCATTTGAATTATGGTACTAGTGAAGAATGTTGGAAGTACCACAGACTGCCAAAACAACAACAACAACACAAATCTGACTTGATAAAAGTACAGCCAGAATGCTCCTTAGAAATGACAACGGCTGGTGAGACTTTATCGCACGTTTTTGGACATGTTATCAGGAGAGACCAGTCCCTGGTAAAAGACATCATGCTAAGTAAAGGAAAGGGGCAGTGAAAAAGAGGAAGCCCCTCAACAAGATGATTGACACAGGGGCTGTGGTCTCAAACCACAACTGTGAGGATGGCACAGCAGCTGCCGTGTTTCATCGCCTTGCAGATAGTAGGGTCATGAGGAGTTGGTGCCCATTGAAAGGCTCATAACAACAGCAAAGGAAGGCTTAGCGGAGAGTTAGGACAAAACGGGAATGCATAGAGAAACCAGCTTCATGAGTCAGAGTTCTGAGGATTTTGAAAGTAAGGAGCCTCTGTGGATGTAAGAGCAAGAGGTGTGAGAGGAAAGGGGGTTTAAAGAAATGTTTCTGGGGCTTTCTACTCCTGTAAACAGTTATGGTCTCAGAAACCCACAGGGGCGGTTCTACCCTGTCCTATAGGCTCGCTATGAGTTGGCATCAACTTGATGACAGTGCTTTTTTATCTCAACATTTTTATTGGCACATAATTTACATATCAGAATTGAATAGTTCCATCACTCAAACACATCAAGGGGAAATCATACGATCACCAGCACATCCATCTGGGAGCATGCCTTCCCCTCATGCTTGATTTGTCCCCAACGTGAGCTGTTCAGTCACCATCAGCTCTGGGGCTCCTTCCCCCTCCCCCCTGCCTTCATGATTTACTCCCAATCTCCCCTGCCCCTCCCTGTGGCCCACCCCTCTCCCTTACATTCCCTGTAACACCTTGCATACGTTTTTTTTTTTTGTTTTGTTTTGTTTTAGTAAATACTGTGTTTTTAAATGTAAGGGGGGAAATCTTACTCTTGTGAACTTGAGGCTGGTGTCGTAGGTCACGTGTTGGGCTAGTAAGGTCCGCAGTTTGAACCCAGCTGCTCCGTGAGAAAGGGTTGGACTTTCTGCTTCTCCTGCTTATTGACAACCCCTGCACTGCCCCACAGGGTCCTATACGTTGTACTCAGCTACATAGCAGGGAGGCGTTTGTTTGTTTTTTAATTCTGAACTAACTATTCTATTTGTCAGATCACGTGTTTTTTGACTAGACCATCACAATGATATTAAATGCCATAGCCATCTTCCCAGTGGGGTTCATGGTGAAGCAAATGGTGGTTAATCCCTGTAAATGCGTGTGTGGTGATTGAACACGAACTCTCACCTTGCCTGTGGTTATGCCTGTTCAGCTCTATGGAGGACTTCGATGTCTAATGCATCAGTGATTTGATCGGAGTCAATCTGGTTCTGTTCCATGCAACATAGCTAACTAAAAGGGAGAAGGTTCAAGCCCACCCAGAGGCATCTCAAACCCCACCCCCACCCCCCAAAAACCCCCAAACACCTGGCAATCTACATCTGAAAAATCAGCGATGGACCACCCATTCAAATCACATTTCTACTCTGACAGACGTTTGACTCTAGGGAAGCTGGTTTGCTTTGTTTTCAAACTAGAATAAAGATACCAAGCACATTTTGTACATCTCATGAGTAACATCGTATACCTCACAAGAACTCGGTAGCCAGCCTTCTATTGCAGTGTGGAGCCTGGGAGAGGCAGGAAGGCTTGAGGCTAGATAGAGATTTTTGAAATGTGAGAAGTTTTATTAGGAGACATTAACAGCTTGAGTAGAAAGCTTCTTGTTGCTGGAGCTGGCAGCCTTTAAGCTGCTTCTAAGAATATAATCTGGTCTGAGAGTGTTCTTTCCCACGTGCCCAGCAGCATCCATCCGTTTTCCTTCTTCCTTTTCATTTTTTTTTTTTCGGTTCAGGGACATAGGGCACTGATCATTCCAAAGCCCTGACACTCAGTCTTGCTCTTGGTGTAGCTCCCTGCAGGCCTGCTGGATTGTAAGAAACTGCAATGACTGTTAAAAATAATCTCGGGGGGGCTTTGGGGTTGCTGTCAGGTGCCATTGAGTAAGAGATACTGAACATTTTGTGGTACTCGACCTGGAAAGTAAAATTAAAAACAACATAATTATAAATTATTAATGACAGGTAAAATAGTGTAAAACAGTGCTGTCTCACGCCCTGTGATCTATTAGTTTGATATTACTCACTGAAATAATCAAATATATTTCCTCAATAGCAGTTGTAGGGTTTCTGACTTGTTGATGACCTACATAAGGGTTAAGGTAATTTCCCTTACGTGTTTTGAGAAAGTAGGTGAAGGATGAAGCTGGGCTTCCTCGAACTTCAGAATTGAACTGAGAGACTTTGGCACTTCACCAGGAAGGAGCATCATGGTTGCTATGGCACTGGATCACGGAAACTGAGGGAACCCTCAGTGAGATGGATGAACACAGCAGCCACAACCATGGACTTCAGAGTGCTAAGAAGCCTGGAAATGGCCCCGGAGAAGGTGGTGTCTAGACTTCTTTTATACAACAGGTCACCATGAGAGCAACTGACAAAAATAGCAACAACTTTGTTGTTGTTGTCCAGTTCTGACCCATATCGACCCTGTGCCCAGTAGAATAAAGCATTGCCCTGTCTTGCACTAGCCTCACAAATGCTGAGGGTAGTACCTGAGCCATTCATCTCATTGAAAGCCTTCCTTCCTCTCTTCTGCTGCCCCTTCACTTTACCAAGTATGAGGCTCTTTTAAAGGGATTGCTCTCTCCTGGTAACACGTCCAATATATGGAAGACAAAGTCTTGCCATCCTTGCCTCTAAGGGTTATTCTGGCTGTACTTCTTCCAAGCTTTGTTCCTTTAGCAGTACGTTGTATGGCCAATGTTCTTCTTTAGCACCCCAATTCAAATGCGTTGATTCATTTTGGTGTTCCTTATTCAGTGCCCCACTTTCGCATGCCTATGAGGCCATGGAGAATGCCATGGCTTGGGTCAGGTCCACCTAACATGCTTGCTTTTTAATCCTCTGGAGCGGGCTTGTGCAGGAGATTTACCTAATGCATGACTTCTTTTGATCTCTTGACTGCTGTTACCAGGAACATTGATTGTGGATACAAGCATGACAAAATCCTTGACAACTCCAACCTTTTCTCCATGGATCAGGATGTTACCTAATGTTGCTCTGGTTGTGAGGATTTTTGCCTTCTTCATGTTGAGTTGTAATTCATGGTGAAGGCTGTGATCCTTTATTTTCATCAGCAAGTGCTTCAAGTCCTCACTTTCAACAGGG
The DNA here is from genome assembly GCF_000313985.2 of Echinops telfairi. Taxonomy (NCBI): domain Eukaryota; kingdom Metazoa; phylum Chordata; class Mammalia; order Afrosoricida; family Tenrecidae; genus Echinops; species Echinops telfairi. The sequence goes on along the minus strand of NW_022111324.1, from coordinate 43,912,246 downwards.
AAGGTTGTGTCATTTGCGTATTGCAGGTTGTTACTAAGCCTTCCTCCAATCCAGATGTCACATTCTTCTGCATAGAATCCCGCTTCTCTGATAATGTGTTCAGTAAATTGAATAAGTATGTGAGAGGATGCAACCTTGATGCACGCCTTTCTGATTTTAAACAACGCAGTATTCCCCTTTTCTGTATGCACAACTGCCTCTTGGTCCTTGTCCAAGTTCCAAATGAGCACAACGGCGTGCTCTGTTACTCCCATCCTTCTCAAGGCTGTCCATAGTGTGTTCTGATCCATACAGTCGACTGCTTTGGCATAGTCAATAAAATACAGGTAGACATTTTTCTGGTATTCTTTGCTTCCAGTTAAGATTCATCTGACATCACCCTTATAAGACGTCTCTTTCAGAATCTGGCCTGGACTTCTGGAAGCTCCTTGTTAACCTATTCCTCTAAGCAGGGCTCGGTTTCCCCAGCTCAAGCTTTCAAAAACCTTCTTGGCTCAGGTAAGGACCTCTTCTCGGGGTAGCCTTTGTACTGGACTTGCCCTTGGCTGCCCAGATGCTTTCAGCCAGGGATATCGTGCAGGGTGGACTCTGGTATTCAAACCTTACGATTCCCTCCCTAGTGTCTAGCGACATCAGTGAGCAGTCCCTGTTCTGAGATAGCATGTGTATGTACACAGCCCCAAGGCTGATGTAAATGCGTGAAGGGGGGCCCCTGGCTCCTGGCTATGACAAATAGTTGGAAGCCATTAGAATGTCTGCCCTAGACCAGATGATCATCTATTCTAGTCGCTTTGTCTCTGCAGTAGCACATAGATTTTTCTTCAGTGTCCCCTAGGAATCCTTTCTGGAAGTATACATCATGACAACACATAAAAGTATTTTAAAACCATTTATATCTTTCAGTTTTCTCCAAACTATATTGCCAGCCTCCAGAAAATTGATAAAATAATCAATATTAAGATATTAATGTTATCACTATGATAATAAAATCAAAAATAAGGAATACGTCTAGCATGGCACTTTGTCATTTGCACAGAAAGTGATTTCCCAAATTCCTTTTCCTATGAACCACATGTCGGTTGTGTGTTGTAGACAGGAGAGTTATTACAACTCCTATAAAACAGTTAACGAGCAAACCTCCTTCAGATTTTAACAGGGGACTTTCTGGAGATAGAATTTCTTGACACCAAAGATCAAAGCACTGTTACTAACTTAGAATCATGATTTTTTTTTTTCTTGATTTTTTTTTCAGGGGCAAGAGAGAGACCTTCTTGGCACTATAAAGAACACACTGTAAAAATGTTACCATATTTCTTTTCCTAAATCCCTAAGCCCTGAAAGGCCAGAGTAAGTGTCACCTTCTCTGTGACTCTCACCCGCTGTCCCAATAGGCATTCTTTATCTTTCAATAGCCTGCTTGCCTCCTCACCAGATTGTTTTCCTCAGGACTATTTTATACTGGCTCCTATGAACAGCATGCAGTTTGTCACAGTGGGTTGATGTTCAGTCCATGTTTATCGACTGACCCATGACATAAATGAACAAATGGGTTAGGAAGTAAACATCTGGGATCAATTCTGTGAGCTGAAAATGGTTCACAAAGCCTAGGTTTCTAAGTTTAGAAAGGTGTTATAAATTGGATGAGGGTCAGGTGCTTTAGAGTTTTAACTCAAACCTCAGCAATAGAGGTTGGCTTAGATCAGCAGACAGAAAGTTGCATCTTTCCGAATACTTCCAAATATGAGCAATAGTCTTAAGAGACTTCAGTGCACCGAAAACGATCAAGGCATTTGGTGCAGTTAACAGATTTGGTGGCATACACAGGCTACTCATCTACTCATAACCAGGCTGACCGTTCATGCCCACCCAAAGGCACCTGGGATGAAAGGGCTGCCCATTGTTGCCAGAAGGCCACAGGCTTGAGAATACTGGAGTGCAGTCATCCTCCGCAGCAGAGGTGTTGCTGGGAGTCCGAATCAGATGGGAAGTGTTTTAGGACCGTCTCTGCAAGGACCCTTTCCAATCCTGGCCACCACCACCCCAACCCCGCCAAAAACCCCCCAAAAACTAAGAGAGATGGATTTTAATGTTTTAATATCTCTGCTCACTCTTAGATTGAGGTCTTTATTTGTTCTCTATGGTCATTGGTGCTAGGTCCTTGTTGGTTGTTTGCCTCTGTTGTCTATGTTGGTTGGTATTATATTGATTGGATTTCCACCAAGATGGGTAGAAATCTGAAAGCAGGAGCTGGATTAATGATTGCGTGAGGCCAGTGAATGGGAGAGGGGAGGAAACGGAAAGTTGCCATCAATGGGTAGAGGAAAGAAGAAAAGGTTGCCGAATTGATTGTGGTGATGATTGCACAGCCCTACTTGATATGATTGAACTATTGAATTGAAGGATATGTTAATTATACTTCAATAAAAATTTTAAAAATAAGTAGAATTTTGCTGAGAGAAAAACCAGTACATCATAGGTTTTGAGTTTGCATTTAATCATAGCCCTAACTTGAAACAATTCAGTTTGATGACATGGCCCTACTCCACACTTGCCCTCACAAAGTGATCACTGGAGAGATGCGTGCTAGCAGAGAGTGTGGTGAAGAAATCAGATGGTTCCCAGCTGTCAAAAAGAATATCTTGGGTCGTAAAGCCTTGACTTAAAACAAGTAGCCATCTAAACGAGGTGTCAACCAAGTCCACACGGAAGAAGTACACAAGCCTATGATCCCAGTATTGTAAATAATAGAATTTAGATTCTAAGCACTCAGTTTTCAGAAGGTTATGGATGGCAGTGAAAGGCCACGATACAGTTGCAGGGTCCCGATGTGTATTAAGCTGCCCAGGACCATTCTGACCATTGACCAGGGAGGTGAATTGCTTTGCTACAGACAGTGCTTTGGAAAGTGAACTAACGCAGACATAGGTAGGTTAGAATATAATGCCTTTTGACCCATTTTAAATTTGTTCTAGTTTTTATCATTTTCTGCTTTCTTTTCAGTTGAGGTTTTTCTGTTTTAGTTTGTTATTGTTGTTGGGTTTTGTTGTTGTTTGTATGTTTTCCTTTATATGAAATCTAGGATAGATAAATTTAGAGAGATAGTAACTAGACTAGTAGTTTCTTGGGGTTAAGGCAGGGGAGGGCAAGGGAAATGAGAGCTAATAATAATAAATACAAGAAAAAAGAAAATGTCTTAAAATTGTGGTGAATATTGTGCAATTCTTTTTAATATTTTTAAACTATTGACTTGTATGATATGTAAATTATGCCAATAAAACTAAAAATTTAAAAAAGAGAATGAAAATGTTTACACAATTCTCAAAGGCAGCAGCTTGTAGAAAGTCTTCTGGCAACTGTTATTTTAGGTGTTCAATTTTCAAAAAAGAAGCGACTTTGAAGTGTATCTTCTGCCCATGGCTGCCGAGAGATGGCAGTGGTCATCAGCACAGAGAAGCTGCCTGTCAGCATTGACTGCACAGCTCAGAACATTTGCAGACTCTCCTCACTTATTAGCACAAGCTAGTCAAAGGCTTCAATAGTGAATTCTTAGACAGATTTTCAGTAGTTTAAAACACGTAATCAACCGCGTTCTTTCTGGAAAAGCCAGTTGAAGCTCACACTTCACACCTTGGCGCATTAATAACATTAATTTCAGTAGGCCTTTATAATCAGAGTCCCACCGACAGACACTTATTTGAAGATGTCTGAGAGCCCACACAAGCAGGAAGGTAATAATACTTCTTCCAAAGAAAACTGCTCTGCGGAGAAGGTGGAGATTAGGGAGAGCAATAATTATACCTGAAATGTTAATAACTGGATATCTCTTCTGAACTCTTACATGTATTTCCATTTAAAAAGATAAAATTGCTAAAAAAAATTAGAAGAATAAGAGCAGTTTCAGTGAAAAACAGGCAATTTTCTCTCTCTCTCTCTCTCTCTCTCTTTTTTTGTTGTTGTTGATGTTACTGCTTAGTTCCCTTAGTGATTCTTCTATGTGAGCCTGGATCACTGAAGGAAACCATTATTATGCAAAGCACCTGGCACCAACGGATTACATATCTCATATGATAGGGGATTTCTTTTAAAAAACCAAAAGAAAGAAATAAAAATGAAGCATTCAGTGTTTAGCGTTTGTGGTGAGAATTCACTGCTGTGCCTGCCAATATTATTTCACAGCTGGGCTTATGCTATTTCTATATATGGGGGTGGGGTGACGCTCTTAAATTCAAGGGAGGGATAATAAAGTATAGTTTAAATACATCTTAGCATCTGATCTGTCTCCATAAAGGTCACAGGATAAATATTATTCATAGATATTCGGTATAGGTAGAAAATGTTAAATAAATGTCTCCTAACATTATTGTTAGATGAGTAAGAATTAGGAAAGCAAGCACAGTGGGTTTTTAGACTCAGTAGGAAGACAATAAATGATGGTGTCCCACTAACAGAGAAATGAAGCCAGTTATTGAGGATCCCAAATCCAGGTTCAATGGCCCTCTTTAGCTTCTCTTGGCCTAAATGAGAATCGCCCTTATCAGCTGCCATCGAGTCTGTGCCGATACACAGAGAGCTTGCCTAGTGCAGGAAGAAGCACTGCTTGGTCCTGAACCATCCTCCCCACATTCTTTGAGCCTCTGTTGTTGGCATTACTCTGTCAGTCCAACTTAGTGGACAGTTTCCTTTTCCCCTCAACCTCTGCTTTATCAAAAATGATGTCTTTCTCCAGGAGCTAGTTCACCAACATCACAATTCAAATGCATTAATTCTTCCTTTGTCTTCTTTATTTATTGTTCAGCTTTCACATGCATATGCCGGGACCAAAAGTACTATGACTTGGTTCAAGTACACCTTAATCCTCAAAGTGACATTTTGCAAAGTGACATAAAGAGGTTTTTATGCAGGAGATTTGACCAATATAATACATCCTTTGACTTCTTGACTGCTGGCCTCCTGGGCATTGATTGTGGCTCTAAATACAATGAAATCCTTATTTAACAAGGTCAATATTTTCTCCGTGTATTGTGGTGTTGCTTATTGGTTTAGATCTGAGTAGATTTTTATGTTGATACAATGCATGCCGAAGACTATACTCTTTGGTCTTCATCAGTGAGTGCTTAAATTCCTCTTCATTTTCAGTAGGCAAGATATGTCACCTGCCTATCACAGGCTGTTTAAGAATCTTCCTCCAGTTCTTTAGAGGATCGTTCTTTACAGAGAACAGTGTCTCAGGTTATTTGCTCAGTGTGAGAGGATATAGCTCTGCTGCACACTTTTCTGATTATATACCATATAGTAACTGCTTATTTGTTATGATCCACACAGTCAAATGCCTTTCAGACTCATTAAAACATAAGCAAGCCTCCTTCAGTGTCCTCTGCTTTCAGTCAAGATTCATGTGGCATCAGTAATGATATTCTTTCATCCACATTCTCTTCTGGATCTTCAACCATTTTAAAATTATCTTCAGTAAAATTTTAATTGCATGTTATTTTAGTGACATTTTTGATAATTCATGTATTCTGATTAATCGTCTTTCTTTAGAGTGGGCATATTATGAATCTCTTCCAGCTTAGTGACCAAGTATCTATCTCCCAAAACTTGAGGATAGTTGAGTGAGCTCATTTAGAGTTGCATCCTTTAGTTGAGACACCCAGTTGGTATTGTGTTAATTCCTGGAGCCTTATTTTGTGCAAATACATTCAGTGTAGCTTGGACTTTTCCCTTTAATTCCATTTGCTGATTATATGCTACCTCCTACAATGGTTAGATGTTGACTAGTTATTTTTAGTATAATGACAATGTATATTTCTTCCACTTTTTGTTTCTTGAATTGTTCAACATTTTGCTTACTAAATCTTTAAATGTCTCAACTTAATTTCTTTAAAACAGTTAATTCACCTTGAGAAATGCCAAACACCATGTTCTTTCCTTGGTTTTCTCACTCCAGGTGTGCATATTTTCTTACAATACTTTGCCTTCTTGCTCTGTCCTAAGAAATGTTCTGTCCAGCTTATTTTTTCATCATTTCTCCCCTCTTCCATTTATCTCTGCTACATTGACGAGAAAATCCCAGCGCTTTTTCTAATGTCTATTTTGGTCTTTCCTTTCTTTACTGTTTTTCTATTTTTCTGTTTTCATGTATGGCATCCTTGATATAATCTCATAACTCATGTGTTCTTTCATTCTTAGTGTTCAATGAGTGTTGGGCTTATTTACTGTGAAAGAATATAAGTCATCTATATTTCAAATATAGTGTCAAGAGAAATTCCTGAAAGACTGCATCCCTTTCATCCTTTGCAAAGCCATTTCTGCATCATTTTTTCCTATTTTATTCATTTTACAAACTGGTATCAATTTGAAAAAAAGGTGTGAAAAGCCTAGCTAAGAGAGATCTAGCTACTTTACTTATATTTAGATACCTAATTTCAGATATATTATATTCCAAGCTACTTAATGTGCTTGATGATGATGATTCTAGAAACACTTGAACTAATCCCAAGGAAAAGAACACAAGTCATCAGCTGATAAAAGAAAAGTAAAGATTACCTTAAAAAAAGAACATTTTATTATGAACTTTAATAATAAATTATATTTTATTGTGAAAGTACATCTAGCAAGCAAGAATTCCCCCTGATAGCTTCCATAATTGTCCGGTGGAATTAGTTACATATATCAAACTTTCAGTGTGCTTTTTAGTTTTTCTGTCTGTTCTCTGTCTAGTATTCTAGTTTCCCTGCCTTCTTTTCTCCTCATCTCTGCATTTCAGAAATTGCTGGCATTCTTGCCTCATACGGATGGTTTTAAGAGAGGCATTGATCTTAAGGGTTTTATCATTTATGTTCTGCACATTCATCTTTTTCACTAAATGGTGATCTCAGTGGATTGTGTGCTTTCTAGGTTTCAAGGATGTTTTGGACTCTTCTGTTCGCTACACTGTGAGTGTGTGTGTGTGTGTGTGTGATAAGAATTTGTATTCTATTTATCATGGATTATTTTATTTCCCTTTTCCATATCTATTTTTTCCACTTTGCTCTCTTGTATTTTTTATTGTTATAGAAGGTGAGGTTTTCATATATCCTTTTGTATAGTGCAAATGTTACTGCTTATTGCCCCATGGAGATACTCAAACAGCTGCCAGATTGAGGACAGACTATGAAAAAGGGAAAGGCTATCTACTTCAGAGGAATACGCCCCTGAAAACCCAACAGGGAGTATTGAAACGTTGTCAGTTACTGAAAACCTAACAAGCAGATGGAGACCATTGTCAGAGATAGTACCAGAAGATGAGTCCCTTAGGTCAGAAAGCACTCCACCTATGACTAAGGAAGAGGCGTCTTCTCATAGTAGACCATGATGATGTGAAGGGAGTCAAGTCTGCAGGAGTAAAGCCTGAGGTGCCTTCATTTGCTGGCGGGGCACAACTAAAAATGAGAAGAAACAGCTACAAATGTCAATGAACAATTTGAACTTTGAATATGTGAAATATGAATCCAGGATAATTGGAAGGCTTTAAAAATGAAGTGTAACACATAATGATGGATATTCTAGACCTTAGTGAGTTAAAATAAACTGGTATTGGTGATTTTGTATTAGAAAATGAGATGGTTTACTATGCCAGGATAACACAATCAAGAGGAATGGTGGTGCATTCATTAAAAAAGGGTGAAAATCTGTCTGTGATAGGATAATGTCTATCATCAAACAAAGAAACCCAATTAATATAAGTGTTCTTCAAATGTATGTAAACGATGAAGAAATTAAGGAATTCTCCCAACATCTTCAGTCTGAAATTGATCAAACATGCAATCAAGATGCATTGATCATTATTGGTAATTGGAATGCAAGAATTGGAAGCTGAGAGGAAAGAGTAGTGGTTGGAAAATATGGCCTTGGTGAAAGAAATAAAGTTGGAGATTGCAAGATAGAATTTTGTAAGTCCAATGACTTCTTCATAGCAAATACTTTTTTTTTTTCAAAAATATAAATGGCAACTATCCACATGGAATTCTCCAGATGGAATACACAGGAATCAAGTTGAGTACATTTGTGGGAAGAGAAAATGCTAAAACCAGGTAATGGCCAACTGTGGAGCAGACCATTGGTTGCTCACATGCATGTTCAAGTTTAAATTGAAGACAATGGAAACAAGTCCACGAGAAGGAAAATGCAACCCTGGAAAGAACATTTCACGAGTAGATTTGATGCATTAAACGCGAGTGACAGAAGACCTGCTGAGCTGTGGGACCGTCTCAAGAGCATCACGCACGAAGAGGCCAACGATCCTCCAAAAGCCAGGAGAGAAAAACAAGATCAAAGAAGGCATCGGAGCAGATTCTGCAACGTGCCCTTCATTGTCGAGTAGCTGAAACACATGGAGGAAATGGTGACACAAAGAGCTAAACAGAGCATTTCAAAGGTCACGAGAGCCAAATATGAACTTGAATATATCCCACCTGAATTTTGGAAACATCTACAGAACAGATGTGCTGCATCGAACATTCATGGCAGAGGATCTGATGAGCTGTGGGAGGACATGAGGAACAGCATTCACGAACAAAGAAAACGGTCATTAAAAAGGAACAAAAGAAAAGGTTACAGTGGACATCAGAAGAGCCTGTGGAGCTTGTTCTTAATTAGAGGGTAGCTAAAGCAAATGGACGGATATAGGCAAGTTCTCTCAGTAATACTCATGTCCTAGTCTCCTTAGAGAAAGAAAAAGGAAAAAAGTCTCCTCAAAACAGTGACTTCCAATGAGTAGCTAAAGCAAATGGAAAACATGATGAAGTCAGTTGAACAGAAAACTTCGAAGGGCAGCTGAAAAAGACAAAATTAAATAATACCATAATAATAAACAGAAAAGTTTGAAGTGGTCAATAATTCCTTCTTGCTTGGACCCACAATCAGCGCTCATGGAAGCAGCAGTCAAGTTCAAATGACACATTGCATTGGGTCAATCTGCTGCGCAAGATCTCTTTAAAGTTTTGAAAAGCAAGTATGTTACTTTGAGGACTACGGTGCACCTGATCCAAGCCATGATATTTTCAATTGCTTCATATATATGTGAAAGATGGATATCGAATAAAGAAGATGGAAGAAAAAGAGATGCAGTTAAACTGTAGCGTTGTCAAGGAATATTGAAAATATTCTGAACTGCCAAAAGAACCAAGAAATCTATCTTAGAAGTACAACAAGAGTGCTCCTTAGAGGCAGGCCTGGAGAAACTTCATCTCGTGTACTTTGGACAGGTTATTAGGAGAGACTAGCCTTCGGAGGAGGACATTATACTGGGTAAGCTGCAGGGGCAGCAAAAAGATAGGAAGGCTTTTGAAGGAATAGATGAGTTGATACGGTTGCTGCAGCAATAGCTTCAAACAGAAGCACAATTGTGAGGGTGGCACAGAATGGGGGGCATTTTGCTCTCGTGTACATAGCATCACTATCAGTCAGAACTGACTCCCCGGCACCTAACACCAACAACAATAACAACGAGGGTGCCAGGTCAGACTTGCATTTTCATTTCAAACAAAACATGTTAGATTTATCTCTGCAATTAGTGGATGGATACAGGTAAGCCCTCTCAGTAATACATGTCTTAGCACCCTTAGAGAAACTTCAAAACATGTCCAATCAAAACAGTGACTTCCAGCGGGATCTGTGGGACCATCTAAATTCAAGGCAGACAGATCAGTTAAGAAAGTTATTATGGATGATTTGTGGGAGGCCAAGGTGGTAATCTTCAGAGGTTTTCCTCAAAAGACAAAGAATGACTAGCATAGATTACATCAAGAAGAAATTGTAACGAAATTGAAAACTGCATTGGTGAGCAAAAGGTTGAAAAAAGAAACTTCTTCCATCACAATACAATTCAATGGTAGCAGGAGCTTTCATATGAGAATTTTGTTGGGAAGCTTACCTCATCCACTCTATAGTTCTGATTTCCCCCAGTAGACTTCTTTTTGTTCCCAAAGTCCAAAGAACTATTAAAGGTAACAATCTGAGTCCCACCAGGATGCCCAAACTGCCATTTCAATGTGATATAAACACAGCTTCAGAAGTATAGATTTGGATTCAGAAGATGTCAAGAAACAATAGCTTGCCATTTTGATAATTTTGTTTTATAAAAATTTCCATGATTTTGTAACAACATTTTGACTTACCCTCATATATTTTGAAAACTGGTATTATAAAAAGAGTTTTGACAGCCTGATACTCATGTAATGACAGATACATAGAGCAATGGGACAGGATATAAAATCCAGAAATAAAAGCATCTACCTACAGACAACTGATTATTAACAAAGGACCAAAAAACATTAAATGGGAAAGGCATACCCTCTTCAACAAATGGTGTCAGAAAAATTGTATCTTCATCTGCAGAAGAATGCAACCAGACCCATACCTCATCCCATGCACAAAAAGGAAATCAAGCTGAATTAGAGACCTAAATGTAAGCCCCAGAGCTATCAGGCTCATCCATGAGAAAATTGGGACAAATGTAAAGGTCCTATTGCAGAGTATCCACAGACCACTAAATA
>NW_022111324.1:43897487-43901611 GCF_000313985.2 Echinops telfairi | reverse complement strand
CCTAAATGTAAGCCCCAGAGCTATCAGGCTCATCCATGAGAAAATTGGGACAAATGTAAAGGTCCTATTGCAGAGTATCCACAGACCACTAAATATAATAAAGGAAGTACACACAACAGAAGACAAAATAGATATCTGGCTGGGACCTATTGAAAACAAAACACTTAGGCACATCAAAAACTTCATCAAAAGGGATAAACAAGAGCCCACAGATAGGGAAAAATTGCTAGCAATGGCATAGCAGACAAAGAACTGACTACTAAAATCTATAGAATTCTGTATTATCTCTATACGAAAAAAACAGATAACCTAATTTAAAGGTGGGAAAAGGGCATACATAGACAATTCACAACGGATGGCACCCAAATAGCTAACAGAGACATGAGCACATACTCGTGATCACTAGCTATCCAGGAGACTCCGATCAAAACAACAATCAGATATCATCTTCAACCCACAGCGATAGGCCAATTAAAGAAAGAGAGAAAACCGTATGTACAAACTTTATGGAAAATGATATGATGATACATTAAAAAAATGACAAAAGAATTAGCACACGGCCCAGCAATAACTTTGCTGGGCATATACCCCAAAGAATTAAAAACCAGAACGTGACCAAGCATCTGCTCCTCCGTGTCTATTGGATCACAGTTCACAATAGCAAGAAGCTGGAAACAGCCCACACGCCCATCAGGAGAAAAACGTATAATGAAAACTCTGGGGCATACGCAATGGGATACTGTGCATCCCTAGAAAACAGCGATGACACCATGAGATGGCTCATGACACAGAAGTCCCTGGAAACCATTATGTTTAGTGATCTTGTTGCTGTTAGGTGCCGTGGAGTCGGCTCGGACCCGTAGTGACCTGATGTGCAGCAGAACGCATCATCGCACGGTCCTTCACCATCCTCGCAACTGTTCCTACGCCTGAGCTCGCTGGTGCGGCCCTGTGTCAATCCTCTGGTTGAGGGCCTGCCTCTTGCTTGCCGCCCCTCTACTTTTCCCAACAGGATGTCCTCCTCGGGGCCTTGTCGTTCCTGACAACATGTCCAAAGTATGTAAGACAAAGTTTTGCCTTCCTGGCTGCTCAGGAGCACTCTGGCCTATTTCTTTCGAGACAGATGGAGTTGTCTTTGGGGCAGTCCATAGTTCTCCTAATAATCTACTCAAGCACCACAATTCATATGCATCTAGTCTTCTACAGTCTTCCTTATTCCATGTCCAACTTTCACACGCACGTGATGTGATGGAATCGGAATCGAGAATACCACGGCATGCTCCATGGTAATCGATGTTATTCAATCACAGAAGGACACATATACCAATCCACTCCTATGAAGATAAACACCAAGATGAAAGCAGGCTTCTGTTTCCAGGTCATGTGATCTAAACTAGTCTTTGAAGTAACTTTGAAGCATCCATGAACCACATATCACACCTCTAAATGTTCATCTTCAAACCACTTTAACAGAGGACACCTCACTTCAGCTGGGGTCAGTATTTTAAGATGAGTAAAGCAGGAGATGACCATTCAGCTGCTACCATACACAATTGTATTAGTCACCCCAAATCAACAGGCACTTCTACCAGAGTGCTAAGTGAACCTTACTGAAACGTCAAATCTAGTTTAGGGGAAGGAAGCACGTATGTCTCTGAGAAGGTGAGTACAAATGGGAAGGAACAGCATCCCATGGGAAAGTAACCTCACAACAGTACCTACATGTAACCCAAGGGTGGAATGTGACTGGCACTGTGTTCTTAAATGGACACTTTTGACCTAGTTTCTATCTAGACCTCAGTGATAAGACCATGTGCTAAAGCCTGGGGACTTCATAGTCTGTTCTTTTGAGGCACACACCATCCTGGATAGGCCACACCAGAAGGACCTGATGTGGAAACTTCACTAAGTGAACTTGCTTTACCTCCAACTCACCTGTAGCCATTGGCATTCAGCTTTGCCTCCCTAGTGTGAGCATAAGTAGATAACTGCTGTCCCAACAGCATAGAACTGGCAATTGTTGGACTTTGGTTTGAATCTCTTGCCTTAAAGGTGCCCAATGACTGGTAGGCTGGGGCTGCCATATACTTACTATTTTAATACTCTCCTTGCTTTATTATGGCATGTATTAATCTGGTCGATGTGCTTCTGTCACTGTCAACGAATATTTTTGAAACTTTTGCCCTATCACCAAGCCCCATTGTTTGTGTACATAGTGTCCAGTTACTTGAGAGTTTACTCTGCAAAAGTCGGTAATTCACGTATTGTGGTTCATAGCTGGCCTATACTTGTGTAATTTGCTTTTCTCAATTGTGTTTAAAATCCTATACTATGGACTACAGTAATGATATTATCAATAGAATGACCTTATGCTATAGGAATATTAATGATGAATAATGATCTCTAACATAAAATGGCAATGATGTCTCTAAGGGAACCAAAGACATAAATAAACCATGGATCTATGAAGGGATTTGGTGCTTGAACTTAATTCTAGCCACAATCTAAGAACAGTTCGCTCTTATGACATGGTCTGCTTGATGCTTACCCTCATGAAGAGATCACAGAAGACATTCATGCAACATCGAAGTGCGAAGAAGCTAGATGGTGCCTGCTATCAGAAAGATCTGGGATCTTAATGGCTAGTTTTCACACAAACAGCTATATAAGTTAGGAGGCAGAAAACCTCAGATGGAAGAAGCACACAAGCCCGTGTGATCCAAGAATTATAAGAACTATAATCCCGGTTCCAAGGAATAATTGGTCTCAGAGTTTAAATTGCGAGCACCTGGTTTGCAGAAGGCTGTGCACAGGATGACTGTGGGTCAGAGAAGACTTACTGGTACTTAACAACAACAACAACATGGATAACCATCGAAACACCACATCCATTTGAAGAGTCCACACATGAACTAAGCCTCAGATTAATCCAGTGTGAAACATAGTTGAGGGATGGGAATAGGCTTGTTACCAGACAGGGGACATCGTAAAGTTGATTATGGTAGAGGTAGTTAGGTTAAAATGTGATATCATATGCTCTCCTTTTGGACCATTTTAAAAGTGTTTCACTTTTAAGGGGGTAGGGGGATCCACATGGATTACCCCTCTGGTGAAACCCTCTGACCGTGGATGTGAACAGCCTCGCTATCATGTGGACTGCATTGGAAAGTGGATCACTGTGGTCGTAGTTAGGTTACAATTTAATGCCTTATCTTTTACTCTTCCTTTTGACCCCTTTTTAATATGTTCTAGTTTTTAATATTTTCTACTTTTTTTATTGAGGTATTTTATCTATTTTACTCTATTATTGTTGTCAGTTTGTTGTTATTTTGCATATTTTTCTGTAGATAAAATCTAGGATAGGTAAATCTAGAGAGACAATAATTGGATTAATGGTCCCTTAGGATTATGGCAGGGGAGGTTGAGAGGAAATGTGAAACTACTAAGAATGATTACAAGAAAGAAAAAAATTCTAAAATTGATTATGGTAATGATTGTACAGCTCTTCTTGATGTGATTGGACTATTAAATTGAATGTATTATGCACCAATAAAATTGTTTTAAAAAGTAAAAAAAAAGTTTTCATGAAATTTTAGTTATTTTTTTTCCCCTAAGGCCATTTTATAAGTATTAATGTGTTCTCTTATTGGGGGAAGGGGAGTGTAAATTTTTTCTCTTTCTGTGATGTTAATAAGACACTGATTCTCAATGTCTACCTAAAGTAATTCATATGAACAAGCAAATGAAAAACTGCAACTTATTGCTATAGAATCAATTCACGTTCATGAATTGACAGAGAAGATCCTAAGCGACAGAAAAGAATTTTCCCATAGAGTTTCCAAGGTTTATCAAAAACCACAAAACTATCAAATTGACTCTGGCTCTACAGACAGAATGGAACTGCTGCAGCCATCCATCTGTACAGGAACAGAAAGCCTCATCTTTCCCTGTGGAGCGGCTGGTGGGTTCAAACTGCTAACCTTGCGGTAAGCAGCCCAACTCGTAACCCACCACACCACCAAGGCTCCCTAGAGATGGATACACAACTTCAGAAGAGAAGTAAAAATTAAATGAATAAATCATTTAGACTTAGACATCCAAATCCCCAAACCCCAAAGCATACC
>NW_022111324.1:43892863-43897387 GCF_000313985.2 Echinops telfairi | reverse complement strand
TAGAGATGGATACACAACTTCAGAAGAGAAGTAAAAATTAAATGAATAAATCATTTAGACTTAGACATCCAAATCCCCAAACCCCAAAGCATACCCACTGTGACTGGGGAGAGGCCAACTCATAACCACGTGTGTACAGGGTTTCTCTGCACCCAGTGGTTCCACAAGTTCACTGCCATGCACTTCATGCCAATTCATAGCAACCCTACAGAAGGAGGGCGAACTGATCCTGTGGGTTTCTGAAACTGTGATTGTAGGGGAGTAGAAAATCTTATCTTTCTCCTTCTGAGCATCTGGTAGATAGATTCGAACTGCTGACCTGGAGTTAGCAGCCCAACTAATAATCCACAATGCCACCAGGGTACCCATCCTCAGAGGCTGGTAGGAATGAACTGCTAGTTCTGCTGACCCAACAGTGCCACTAGGGATCCTTGTGACTTGGATGTAGGCTTTATCAAAAAAATTAACAGCAGTACATTAAAAAAAAATTTTAATCATTTTATTGGGAGACTTACAGCTCTTATCACAATCCATACATCCATCCATTGTGTCAAACACATTGTACATATGTTGCCATCATCATTTTCAAAACAGTGTCTTTCTACTTCAGCCCTTGATATCAGCTTATTTCCACTCCTCCCCTATCTTTTCTCCCTCATGAACCCTTGATAATTTATAATTTTTTTTTCATGACTCACACTGACCGCGGTCTCCCTTCACCCACTTTTCTGTTGTCAGTCCTCCTGGCAGGGGGGGGTCTACGTAGATCATTGTGATCGGTTACCCCTTAGCACAACATTTTTATAGTTTAGTTTAATCGAGATTTGTGTAATTTTTATAATGATATCTTTTGAATTATCCTCACATATTTCTGTGTATTTAAGTATACATATATGTGTCTATATAAAAAAACTCACTGCTTTTGAGTTGATTTCAGCTTATAGGGCCCTATAGGATGGGGTAGAACTGTCCCTGTGGTTTTCTAAGACTGTCATGCTTTACATGTAGAAAGCCTTGTCTTTCTCCCACAGAGAGGCTGGTGGTTTCGAGCTGCTGACCTTTCAGTTAGCAGTCCAACACATAATCACTACACAACCAGACAGATATAGGTTTATACACATATGCATTATTTTATTACATAATGGTTTTCTTATGGTTTCATTTTGGTTTATTCTTTTTCTGGTTTATTTTTTCATTTTAATAGTTTTTCCCTTCTGTGTTCTACCACCGTATTTGTTTATTTATCTAAAACTTTTTCATAAAAAGTTTAGATTGACAGAAAAAACACACCAAATAGTACAGCTCCCTGTGCCTAGTACCCTCTCCACCTGTATACAGTTTCCCTTATTAGTAATAGCTTACACTTGTGTGGTACATTTCTGATTATTAATGAATCAGTCTTACACATTGCTATTACATAAAGCACATAGACTACATGGAGGCTCATTTTTTGTTGTGCCGTTGTGCAGTAAATGCATACTAGTGTGTGTCCTCCATTATAGCATACAGAATAGTTTCAACACCCTCATATTTCTAGTGCTGGAGCCCTGGTAGCACCAGTGGGTAATGTTTTGGGTTCCTAACCTCTAGGTCAACAATTTGAAACCACCCGTTGTTGTGAGTGAAAGATAGGAGACTTTGCACTGCTGTGCAGATGTGTACTCTCAGAAACTCCGGGGAGCAGCACTCCCGGTCCTGGGAGGTCACCGCAAGTCAGAATCGACTCGATGACAGTGGTCTTGATCTTTGAGTTTTTCACGTACTCATCTTTCCCTGTCCCCCAAGTCCCTGACAGCCATTTGTACTGTCTTTGGTTTTGTCTGGTTTTGTGGATTTCTGCTTTCATTTTTATGATTCTCTTGCTTTCTTTAACCTTACTCTGCTATGTTTTGTCTGGTTTCCTAAAATGGAAGCTTACACGATTGATTTGAAATATTTCTTCCTTAGTCGTGCCTTTATTAAATATCATACATTTCCTCCCCAGGACTGCTTTTGTGTACCCTACACGTACTGTTAAATTATATTTTCATTTCCATTTGGTTTAGAATATATAATTTTAAAAACTTCTCTTGAAATTTCTTTGGTCCATACATTATTTAGAATTATGTTTTGAAATCTACACATATTTTAATATGTTCCATACAGTTCTTTATTTTATACAGTTCGACTATATTTCTTTTTTTAATTTCTAGTTTAATCCCATTGTGGTCTGAAAGCATACTTCCCTGGTGCACATTTCACTTGAGCCTCAGAGGAATGTGTATGTATTCTATTGTTAGGTGACGCACTCTATAAAGGTCAATGAGATTCAGCGCATTGATTCTATTGTTAGATGACGCACTCTATAAAGGTCAATGAGATTCCGCGCATTGAGTGTTCGATTCACTTCACATACATAGTTACTGATTTTCTGCCTACTGGACATGCCAATTGCTGATAGAGGGGCACTAAAGGATCTAACGGCGATAAAGAACGTGTCTATTTATTCTCCTAGCTCAGTCCGTTTTGCCTCGTGCATTGTGATACTCCCTGTAGTTGATGCTGACTCAAGGTCACCCCCGGTGTGCGGAGTAGAACGGCCCCATGGAGTTTTCAAAGCCATGGTCTTCCAAAGCAGATCTCCAAGCCTGTCCTTGAAGGGGGCTCTGGGTGGATTTGAAAGGCCAACACTTCAGCTAGTAGTCCAGTACGGAACTATATATCCTTGGTAGCTTTCCTTATTTGAAAGACGCTTTATCGGAAGTTAATTCAGCTCCTCTAGCTTTCTTTTGATTAACGTTAGTGTGGCCCATCTTGCTTCACTCCCTTGCTTTTAACACATCGACTCTGACAGCCTCTGTCTTTTAATTGATGTGTTTAGACTGTTCATGAGTGAAGTGAGTTTAGATATAGTTGCCTTAATATTTACTATGCTTTTAAGTGTTTTCTATTGTTTGCAATTGTTCTTTGTTTCATTTCACTTTTGTCTTTTTTCCTCCTTTCTGCCTCGTCTAATCTTAATTGAGCAGTTTATTGGATTTAATTTTCTCTCCTCTCTCAGCATACTAATTATACTTATTTTAAAAATTCAGATCGTGCCTTACCGCCAAGTGCTCATTTCACTCTAGAATTCAGTCTGACAAGTTTATCTGTGTTCACTTCTCTTGGCCATCCCACAGAAAAGTTTTGCTTATGTTTGTTTCACATATTTTCTTTTGATTGATTTGTTTTTAGAGAACCAAAGATATTTGACTTTCCAGGACATCCCAGTTAGAATAAAAAGTTGGGTAGACAGACAGTATTAGGTTTCAAAAAGATAGTCCTAACCTTATAGTAAGTTCCCAAAAGATAAGATTTTATAACTGCAATCATAAAAATGCAGTCTAACTTGAACAAATTTACAGTTCTGTAGTAAAAATCATAGTATAGATTTAGAAATTTATAAAAAACTTTTTTTTTTTAATTAGAAAACACAGAAGGGGAAACTTGATGTATTCCATAACCTCACCTCACTCATTAAATCAGCCAATGCATAATAAAAGCATTTTATTATGAATACATAATACAAAAATGCAATTGTATGCACATCTAAATGTTTGTAAAATAATATCATGACTATGAATTTGTTAATATTCTTTGTTAAAATTTAGTTCAATTAAGTTTGTATAAACTTAATATTTATAAGCATTAATAATACAAAGTATCTCTTCAGCTTCTGATCTCCAGTTTTACAAAACACACACACACACACATGCACACACGCACACATATGCACACGTATGCACACATGCACACACATATGCACACATGCACACACATGCACACACACACCCATGCTCATGCTGGATAAGAGCTTTTGTAGTACCCATTTTTCCTGCTTCCAGCTACTCGCTCTGAGTCAGTGCACCCAGTGGCATCGCCTGGGAAGGTTCTCGCTGGTCCCAGTGAATTTTTTTGTAAAAGCAGTTTTGCTTGAACCTTGTTTTTTTGGGATGGCTGATTTAAGGGAAGAGTGTGCGGCTGTGAAACTTTGTTTCTGTCTCAGGAAAAATGCTGCAGAAACTGTTGTGATGCTGAGCGCAGCTTACAAGGACAGTTCTATGGGGAAAACTAAAGTGTGTGAGTGGTTTTCTTGTTTCAAAAAAGGTGAAATGTTGATGGATGACAAACCCTTTCTGGTTGTTGGTTTACTTCCTGAATGGATGAAAATGTTGACTTGTAGTGCATTTGGAGTTTGTTCTACCAGGTCAGAATGTAAATCAACTCTTTAGAGTTTCTGAAAATATAGTGTTACAGTGTGCAACAAAAAGGGCCTGATTTGTGGCAGATGGGGGACTGGTTTTGCCATCACGACAATGCACCTGCTCATGCAGCCATCTCAGTGCACCGGTTTTTCGCAAAAACAACATGCCTCTCTTCCCCGATGCACCTTACTCGCCTAACTCACCTAACCTCCATGTGACTTCTTTTTGTTTCCACAAATGAACAGGGACACGAAAGGACAGCAATTTGATGACTTAGAAGAGATGAAGAAAAAAAAACAAA
>NW_022111324.1:43889439-43892339 GCF_000313985.2 Echinops telfairi | reverse complement strand
CTGGTATAGAAGATCAAAGACATAAACCTCACCTGAACAGTAAAAACTTTGCCAGTAGATCCCCCTATGATGCAGGCTGGACCTGATCTGGTTTCTCAAAATGTTTGTATTTTTGGTTTGTATTGTTTGCTTCGCTTTTTGTTTGTTCGTACTAGAGTGTATCTCAAAGGTGTTATGTCAACGGAGGTAACTCTTACAGTTGTGTTACATGCTTTTCCATTTTCCGGCATATGAAACCCAGGAATGATAGACCTTTAGGGGAAGGGGGCACGGTGGTGATGGAAGGGTAAAAGGGAGATGATGTCAAGGGGTCCATATAAGAAAATGATGTTTGGAAAATGATTGTGTTAGCAATTGTACAATTCTACTTCACATGATTGAAATATGGAGTGATTTGCTATGTGTATTAAATCACAACTTAAAAGAAAAAGAAAAATCTCCTATTGACAAACCAACAGGGGAAAAAATGTATTTGTAAGCAACCCTGGTGCCACTGTTGGCTAAGCAATGCACTGATAACCTCAAGATTTGTGGTTCAAACCTACTAGCCACTTACCATGGGAAAGAGTAGGTTGTCTGCTCCCATAAAGATGTACAGCCTCAGAAATCCTATATAGGGTCACTATGTGTCTGAATTGATTTGATGGCAGAGAGTGGGTCTCTTTTTTACTTCAAATGTCAAATAAAAACACAAGCATGAGAACATGCAAATCTACATGGAAAATGTAATATTTATAGGACATTCAGCATGAGTCAGTCACTCTGCTATGCACTTCACTCATGTTATCTCATTAACCCCCAAACAACCATTATTCTCATTTTCCAGATGGGGACCCTGAAGTTCATCAGGCTAACACAGGCATACCTCAGAGATGTTATAAATCTGGTTCTTGGCCACTACAATAAAATTAATATTAAAAAAACAAGTCACACAGTTCTTTCGATGTCTTGGTACAGATAAAATTATATTTACATTAACCTGAAGCCTGTGAAGTGTGCAATCGCATTATGAAAAACTTACACTATTATGAGTATTGAGCAAATATTACACAGATCCCTGAAGTGAGCTCTTCAGGCTCTTGGGAAAATGGCACTGATAGACTTGCTGGATGTAGGGCTGCTATAAACTTTTAATTTGCAAAAAAGAAAATCTACAAAGTGAAAGACAATGAAGTACAATAAAACGAGATGCTTGAATGTTGCAAAATTAGGACTAGGACCCAGAGAGGATTTGATACTCAAGCCTGTACTTCTCCATAAGGCTTACCCAAAGCAAAACCCATGATTATTGGGTCAAATTTGACTCCTGTGACTTTATGGGACACTACTTCATAGGGTTTCTGAAACGATATATCTTTACAAGATTAAACAGCCTCATTTTTCTCCATCATAGCAGCTGGTGGATTGGAACCAGCAACCTTCCATTTAGCAGCCTTAACTAAAGACACGGACAAGAAGGACGTGTGACATGTGAGGCTTCTCCTGAAGATCTGTGGGACAAGGTATTATTAATGCTCTCACTGCCTCCCTGCTCCGACCCCAGTCCCTCCTTAATGGGGAGCAGGTACTAAAGTCCCAGTGACCTTCCTTTCCTCGTGGAGGTTGTTGCACCATCCAAGAGCTGAGGGTAAGTTTAGGCCCTGGAGCATCTCCTGCACCTCAGCATTGTCCTAGGAGATCATGTTGGCCTTTAAAGGATCACCTGCATGGAGCATAGCCTGCCTGGGGGAGGAGACCACTGGGGCCAGGTGAGAAGCACGACGAAGCCCTTAAAACCCTGTGCACAGAGTTGGGAGAGCCTCTCTCCTGGCCCTGTTCCCCTTGGGCCTGCCTTCCTAAACTCACCTAGGCTCAGCCTCTGCTCCAGGTCCTCTGCTGTAAGGACCTCCCAGACTCTACCTTGCCGTATTTTAAGCGCCATTTTTGCAGAAGAAACAAAGGGCTATAGAAGCTTAAAGGCAGGACTAATTTATTATGTATGTGGTGTGATTACATAAACTCTGTCAAGAATATTTGATCAGAGCCTTGATGTGCGATTAAAATTTCATATGTATATATGGATATTGTATCTGTGTGTGTGTGTGTGTGTATGTGTGTGCATCCACGTGTGTCTATGAGGTGGGTAGTTACTTGAGGAAATGTTGAAGATATTCTAGTTGAAGTGGGTGATACAGAGATAGGGACATTTAGGATGTATTTAAAGAACAGTATGTGGCATCTAGCAAGGATGGAAAATAAGGTCTCTTGAGGGACTATTGAAAAAGAGCAACCAAATAAAAACTCATGACCATCTAATCAATTCTTAACACCTTGTAGGATTTCACAGACAGTAGCTAAAGACAGACAGGTGTAGTGAAGAAAGACTGTGGAAGGCCATTTTTACTACCAAACATCCTTTATAACATACAATCTTAAAAAAAATTCATTTTATTGGGGGCTCATACAACTCTTATGACAATCTATCCATACATACATTGTATCAATCACATTTGTACATGTGTTTCCATCATCGTTCTCAAAACATTTGCTTTCTACTTGAGCCCTTGGCATCAGCTCCATATTTTTCTCCTCCCTCCCCACCCCATCCCTCATGAAACCTTGATAATTGATGAAGTTTTATTATTTTCTCATATATCTTACACTGTCCGACGTCTCCCTTCACCCACTTTTCTGTTGCCTATCCCCCAGGGAGGGAGCTACTTGTAGATCCTTGTAATTGGTTCCCCCTTTCTACCCCACCTTCCCTCCACCCTCCCAGTATCGCCAATCACATCACTGGTCCTGAAGGGTTCATCTGTCCTTGATTCCCTGTGTTTCCAGTTCCTATCTGTACCAGTATATATCCTCTAGTCAAGTCAGATTTGTAAGGTAGAATTGGGATCATGATAGTGGGGGGAAGG
>NW_022111324.1:43881010-43888556 GCF_000313985.2 Echinops telfairi | reverse complement strand
TGGATCCATGTGACTTTGTACCCACTGGCCTATAATCTTCCTGCATTCGGCATCATTGCATGTGCTGCGTGAGTCTGAAGAGGAATTTGTGGACTAGTATCAGACTTATGGGCTTGATCTGGACTGGGTTGAGATGTTTCTCAATGTACAATATTCTTTGATATAAAGCTCTCTCTTATACACATAGTGTCCCTGTGTTTCTTTCTTTAGTCAACTCAGCCTAACACAATGTCCAAATTATGTGAGATGAAGTCTCCCAATACCTGGTGAGAAAGTGATTGCACATAGGTCTGCTAACTGCAAGAGCAGTAGTTTGAAGCTTCCAGGCATTATCAGAAAAACAAGTCTTTCTCTCCCACAAAGAGTCACAGCCTTGGAAACCCACAGGGGCCATTCTACCCTGTCTTAAAGGGTCACCACGAGTAGGAAAATTCATCTACAACTCCCATCAAATAAATGGGGGTGAGTTGGGAACTACATAATAAGGTGTATAGGACTTTGAATTGAGAAATGAATGGTCAGCTTCGTTATTCCTCTGTGTGTCAGAGAGCCATCTCAGAATGAGTAACAGGGAGATTCTGGCACTCATCAAGAGTGAAGAGCCACTAAAGATGTGAGATCCTGTCTGGAATGGTATGGCAGTACAGACGTTAGAGGACCCAGAAAAGGCAGAGCAGAGGATACACACAGTGGAGATTATGGGGTGGTGAGGCAGAGGAGAGCCAACTTTCTTGATCCATGGATGCAGATACCTAGGACCCAAGTGACTGGGAGGCTGAGAGCCAGAGGTAGACTTGGCTGCTGATTGAGAAGAGGCATGATTGAGGACCAAAGACTGCATCATTAGTGCTTTATGATCCTGATTTGTGGTAACTTGTTAACACTTCCCTAATGTTGTTAGGTACCATCCAATTGGTTCTGACCCATAGCAACCCTATGCACAGCAGAATGAAACGCTGACTGGCCAGTCCTGCACCATCCTCACAATTGTCCCCATGCTTGATCCCATTGTTGCAGTCAATCCAACCTGTTGAGGGCCTTCATTTTTTCTATTGCCCCTCTCCTTTACCAAGCATGATGTTCTTCTATAGGGACTGGTCTCTCCTGACAACATGTCCAAAGTATATAAGGTGAAGTCTTGCCCTCCTTGCCTGTGAGGAGCACTCTGGCTATATTTCTTGAGAGACAGAAAACTTCCTTAATAAACTCTCTTCATCAGGAGTATTGTCTGTGAGCTCTGCATGACACCTGTAATGGATTACTGAACTCAGTAGAGAGGTAGAGTGTCAGGGGCTGCAAAGTGGTTGCCAGGCTAGGGCAACAGGATGATGGCTGGAGGCATGTCTGACTTCTGTCTTGTGACTACCAACTTTGGTTCGGTGTGCAGCTGGATTTTCTTTCTCCTTTGTGTTGCCAAGGACTTCAGATGTGGTTCCCACACCATTTTCTCCCTCCCACTCAAGAGCCAGATTGTCTGGCATGGACCCTCCAATTAACTTGCAAAGTTGGGAAAATACTTTAGACCTATGTATGAAGTACAGTCATAGGGCTGCCCTTCATAGGGGTATGAAGAGGGAGGAGTTATTTAGTGCTTTTGAAGATGTTTACAATATTACATTGTTCTACCTTGGTATTCGACAAGATTTTTGCATTTCTTAAATAAAATTAAATTACGCAAAAGAGGTGAAAACCAAACAAACCCATTTCTGTGAAATCAGTTGAGATTCCTTAGGCACCCTATAAGATAGAGTCAAACTGCCTGGAAGCGTTTCCAAGGTGATACATCTTTATGAAAGAAGACTGCTTCACCTTTCTCTCATGGGGTGATGGTGCCTTTGAACCACCAATAATTTGGTTAGCAGAACAAATGAGACAGCAGATTTTAGAGGGAGAACCAGACTTGGGACAATTTCAGAAGATGAACTGACAGTGTTTGTTGATTTGACAGACGGACTATGACTAAAATTCCTAAATTAAAATTTGGCATCAGAAGGAAAACACAGAACCCATGGTTTAGCTGGGAGAAAATAAGTTCAGTTACAAGTAATATTTTAGATTTAGGTTAATAAAAGAAAAGAAAGAAAGAAAAAGGCAGTCTTATCAGAGCCGTTTTGGAGAGAATTATTGTGAAAATAATTTACATAGCAAAAACCACAGGGGTTGGGTGACCACAAGTTCAATTTGAACAGCAGCAAGACTTGGCTTAGTGTGAGTTACGAGAGAAGTGATGTTTACACGGTGCTCAGCATGAGCTCAAGTACATTCTGAGGTACAGTGTTAGATTGTGGGCCCCACATGAAGTTTGGAAGATCTCCAGTGATTAAGGACAAAAACAGCAAGGGAATTATTTACAGTTGATTATGGCGAGTAGTTAAAAGTCCTGGGAACATTCCTCCTGTGTTCCCATAGCACTTTGTTCTTCACACTTACATGACACAGCATATGCCGTATTGTGGTCTGGCTAATTACATTCAGATTTGCCACTTCCAGAATAATACGATTTTTGTTGACTGATCACGAAGTAAAAGAGTGCTTCAAAAAGTCTGGAATTGGAAGGTAATGGAGATTTTTTTCCTCACACTTTTTCAAGCCCCCTCAGATGTCCAGGCATTTTGCACAAATGATCCTATCCAGTCCCTACAGCAAGCGTATGTGGGAAATATTACAAGCAGATCATTAGAAATGAAGCATAAAATATAAGCTCCACACACCATACACTGGAATGGAAATAGGCAAAAATAATCTCAAGGAGATGCAATGAAGCAAGGTAAGGCACTTATGGAGTTTCAATAAGGAGAAAGTCTGATCATTTGTAGAGTCACAGAAAAAGGAAGATGGAAATTGGTAAATCTTGAATTTCCAATCCATCTTTATGCTAGAGGTGCTGTCAGCCATGGCCCTACTGTCTCTGGTTCCAGTAGAAAATCACCTCATAATGGGACTCCGGTATCCAGATCCCTTAGCTCAATGATACGGAATACCCAATTTTTAACATGGTCTATTCAGTGCCCCTGTCCATCAAGCAGTCTTCTCGGCTTCCTGCCCGTGTACTACCTCAATGGAGGGACACGTCATTGATATTGCTGTGAATGTTTCTGGTCTGATTGACAATCATTTTTCTTGAAAAATGAAAAAAAGTTGTTTCTGATTAGGCTTTAGCTTTCCCTGCAGCTTGGCTACAGAGACGCATGTGCTGAGCATATGGACATCACGGATTTTTGGTCTGTGACAGGAATTTCTTGCTATAAACAGTAAGTTAGCATTCTGAGGCCTGAGCCCTCTTATCTATGCATCGACACTCGGGAACGAGGCTGTCAGGGTAGGAGGCAGTGCATAGGTCTTCAAGTAGCAACTCTGCGAAGAAATTTCCTTCAGAACACATTGTTGCCTGGACAGAAATGTTGATACCAGAAGCAAGTATATCCCAAATACAAGGCTCCTTCTCATCACTTTTATTATGGCTCACATACATCATATAGACTGTAAGTCCCATGAGGTCCATACTGTTTTGTTCACCACTACTTGTTCTATGGTTAGCACAGAATGTACTTGTAGCAGAAGCTTAAACCCAAGCTAAACCCACTGCCTTCAAGTTAATTCCAACACACAGAGATGCTATATGACAGAATGGAATGGCTCTGTAGAGTATCTGTATGAAGCACATTGTCTCATTTTTCTCCCTTGGAGCACCTGATGGGTTGGAACCATTGACCTCTTGTTTAGCAACCCAGTGCTTAATGTACCATGCCATCAAGGCTTCTTCTAGGAAGCTTGGCGAATATATAGTTCATGATTAATTGATATGTTTCCTAAAGAAAACTTAATCAATCTGGGTAAGAAAAGAAAAACAACCATGGAAACAAAATCCAGAGAAAAAGAGTTCACATATGTAGAGATAGATAGGACTGGAGAGACTATAGATCAGCGGTTGGTAAATCTTTTTATGTAGAATAAACCCAAAAGACCAACCAAATAGTAAATAGTCTAGACTTGCTAGCCTAGAATAAGGTGCGTGTCCCAACTACCCAATGTTATTTTTGTAATTTGAACATTTCTGTAGACAATGTCAATGAAAGAACATATCTATGTTGCCATAAAAATTTAAATATAGAATGGATTGCATTTGTCCCATGGACCATGCTTTGGCAATTCCTGATATAGGCTATTATATCCTAGACGAAGCATAATGAGAAATTGTATATTGAGACTCATATAAAGGAATGCAAATAATATATAAACATAACATGCTATGAAATATGTGTTGTACAGTCTTATCTTATTTTTCCTCCCATTCACAATAAGTTCCCTAAGATGGTCCAAAGGAGATTTCCCGAAGCCATTGAGAAAGATGTCCATGAAAAAGATATAATCTTTGAGAATCTTGAAAAGCTCCATAGTGATAGTGGCTCTCTTGGTTGGACAGGGATATCAGAAGAAGCTGTTTTTTAGGATGAGCCCTTTAGTTTCAGTGGGGACCATAGGGTACTGGAAAGGTCAAAACCATGGAGAGAACTTACTTGCCTATTGACCATAATGGGCAGTGATGATAAAGTGGTAGTCAAGATGCTTTGACCTTCTGAATTCTTTGGTATTGGATAATTGACTGTTTTATCTGTAGACCTGTGCTCTATTCTGTGGCTGTTATTAGGTCTTTACTCCCAATTACTCTAGAGCTTGCTCAGTGGCCTCAAGTACAAATTACCCCTTGCTACAGTCATGAATGCATTCATGTATTTGAAAATAGGAACAGCTCCTCTTTAAGGAGGATGCAAAATGCCAACATGTCTACACAGCCTATTGTAGAGAGTGATGCTGAGATTTTTTGATATGTTGGCATCCTCTAGGAGATGGGGCATCCAGCTGATGACAAGATGTACACTGTTCATCATGTCAAAGTCAAGAACAAACCCATAGCATTTGAATTGATTCTGACTCAGAGCAAGCCTACATAGGGTTTCTGAGACTGTATATCTTCATGAGAGCAGACAGCCTCAGCATTCGCTCACAGAGGGGCTGATGGGTCTCAGCCACTCCCCATACCTTAGCAGCCCACGTCTACCCCACAGTGCCAGAAAAACCCAAACCCAAACTCGCTGTCTTCAAGTTGATTCTGATTTATAGTGACTCTGTTGGACAGAGTAGAATTGCTCCTTTGGGGTTCTGAGGCTGTAATCTCTACGAGACCAGAAAGCTTCACCTTTCCCCTTGGAACAGCTGGTATGTCTGAACTGCTGACTTTGCAGGTAGTAGTCTGATTTCTTACTGCAAAAGACCTTTATTCTGGAAATGAATTTTTCTTCCTGCTAGCAGTTCTATGCCAGTATAACTACCCAGGGAACTTCCTGACATTCTGACTCACCACCAGGTACTGTACACGAAACAACATCGCTTCTAACCCATAATTCATGTAATGGATAAAGAATTATAGCAGTTGATTAATGGCCAAAAAAGGTGTTTGTGTTAAAGCATATCCCATTATTCAGACCAGGTTTAACTAATAGGAAATTCAATGTACGTGTCAATTTGAAGAAAACATCTGTAAGATTGAAATACATGAGATAAATTTTTTAAAATAAGCTTTTAAACAAGCCATCAGAAAAGAATAAGAAGGCGTTGAACCCATTTTAATGGTGGTGGAACAATTTGGAGAGGGATATCAATAATTATTGTACAACACAAAAGTATGATCAATGGTACTGAATTATCTCATACATTTAGAAGTTGTTGAATTGCTGAATGTTTTGTTGTGTATATTTTTTTTCAAAAGTTGAAAAACTACACGAATAACAATGAGTACAGAGAAAAATAAAATGTTCTAAAATCGACCTTGGTATAGACTGCACAACTCTTCTTGAAAAGGTTGAACTATTGGATTTATGATATGTGGCTCAAGTGCCCATAAAAGTGTTTTGGGAAAAAAAATTGTTAAATTTACCATGAAAATACAGAGAAGTTGTGAAAAGGTGGAATATTGTTTTGAACTACAACCCAATAAATTGCTTAGTTCAGGAGTTTCCTGAATGTACCAATAAAGACTTCCTGTATGGGGAAAAAAAGAAACGATACATGAGTATGAAAATCAAAAGGTGAGAGGTAGAGAAGCACTTCTCATTATTCTACAGAAAGAACCATTTGAATAATGTGAGCTTACTAAGACTGCAGTGTGCTTTCTAATGATTCAGAGCTCTAAGTTCTGAGGAGAGAAGAGTGTCTACCAGGTGACAATTGTTCCACCAAACAACGGGTTACAATTATCATTGGCCCCATTGAGCACCTCTTGGAATTGCGCTCACAGTCATACAAGGGAGTGTCTCTGCTGGTTGTGGTTGTTGACTCAGACTGTTAAGGAGAAACTAAGTTGTGGTATAATGGCAACCCCCCACCCCCACTCTATTTGGAACCAGGATCTGTGAGGTGCTTCCATCTATGTTAGTAATAAAATTAATCAGAAAATACAGCAACAAATTCCTACTAGGCATTCATATTCTTCCCAAATTATACACTCTACGCCAAG
Source organism: Echinops telfairi (assembly GCF_000313985.2). Lineage (NCBI taxonomy): Eukaryota > Metazoa > Chordata > Mammalia > Afrosoricida > Tenrecidae > Echinops > Echinops telfairi. The sequence continues at coordinate 43,882,042 of NW_022111324.1, read as the reverse complement.
TAGAGCCTGACAAGCTGAGAACATGGACTAGAGAGAGAAAAAAGGAGAAAATTATAGATATTATCTATGGTCCTGTGATGGGAGCAATGATAACGAAGTAATAGAATTCTCATGCTCAGGGTTTGATTCCCGGCTAATGGACCTCAGGTGTGGCCACAGCTTGTCTGTCAGCTCAGGATTGCATGTTGCTATGATGCAAGTCAAGTTTGGCTGAAGATCATTAAAAAGTGGTTGCAGTTACAGTAGTACATTGAAAGGAAGCTGCCAGAAATTGAATCCATCCTCACAAGAGGAAGTATTCAGAGGGATATCATTGGTGATATCAGATGGATCTTAATTAAAAACAAAGAAAACTATAAAAAATATGTAATTGACTATGCAAAGGCATTTGAGTCTGTGGATCATACCAGACTGTGGGGAGCTTTGAGAAGAACAGGAATCCAAACCTCTTCTTTGTGCTCATTTTGAGACTGTACGTGGACCCCGAGACAGTTGTTTGAACAGACAAAGGGAATATCACATGGGGTAAAATTAGGAAGGTAATGGACCAAGGGTGTATCTTCCCACCACACTTATTCAATCTGTCTGCTGAACAAATAATCTGTGAATTGGGCTATATGAAGAAGAACGCAGCATCAGGATTGGGGGAAGGCTCACTAACAACCTGCGGAGCACAGTCGACACTCTCAGCTTGCGGACGTGAGGAGGACGTGACGTGCTTGCTGAGGAAGTGCTTGCAAGGACTTTAGTCTTCACTATGAATTGCAACTCAAGGTAAAGAAAATAAAAATCTTCACAAGTGGACCGACAGACAGCATCATAATAAGTGGATAAAAGCTTGAAGCTATCAAATATTTCTTCTTAGTAGGACCCACAATCAATATGCATGGAATCAGCAATCAAAAAAATCAAACAATATATTACACAGGGTTAATCTACTTCCCCAGACCTCTTTGAATATCATGGGCTTTTATTTATTAAAAACAAACAAACATTTTATTGGGGGCTCGTACATCTCTTATCACAATCCAT
>NW_022111324.1:43876828-43879476 GCF_000313985.2 Echinops telfairi | reverse complement strand
CCATCATTCACTATGGTAAGATTTTTTGTTCTGATGATGCCTTATACCTGATCCCTTCGACACCTCGTGGTTGCATAGGCTGATGTGCTTCTTCCATGTGGGCTGGCCTTTCAATTAATAGCCTTGTGTTTAAGCCAGCATGCTACCAGTTACTTTGATGCTATACAGAGCCATAAATATAGGTGAGGGAAAGTATATAGGTGAGCACTGACTAAAAACAGCTTTTACTAGCTATTTACCTATACCATCTTAGCATTAAGGTGTTTTTTTTAAACTTCATTCTTTAATGTTAAGATTGAGTCGAACTAACTTGATGACACCTAAAACCAACAACAACATTGAGATCCTGTCAATTGCATTTTCCTGAGTGCCTTCTAGCAGGCGTTCTCCAACTACAGCCCATGGCCCTCATGCGGCCCGCTGAGGCCCTTTATCCGGCCCGCTGGGTGTTTTTCCCCCTTTTGTTTTTTTACTTCAAAATAAGATATGTGCAGTGTGCATAGGCATTTGTTCATAGGTGTTTGTTTTTTAAAACTATAGTCCGGCCCTCCAACAGTCTGAGGGACAGTGAACTGGCCCCTGTTTAAAAAGTGTGAGGACCTCTGCCTTATACAGTGCCATTCAGGTGGCTTCTGCCAGTGAATAGGAGACCAGAAAGTAAAAAGGAAGAGAGGAAGATTTCTCTCCTGTTCTGAACTACCCCATCTCCTCTCTGGTAGCTAGCTAGCTAGCCATGCCCTGCTTGGTGGTCGGGCTACACAAAATATTTCTCCTGACAGAAATCTGAGCACCAGCTTGCCACCCTTGGTGGTCTGATCACAAACTATGAGAGGACCTCTTTTCCGAAATAGGCCACCTCTTCCTGAAGTGACCACTGCTTCCTACAATTATTATTACTGATTACTTATACCCATTAGTAATTATAAATATTAATATCTGAGTTATCTTAGCCCTAGGGACTCCCTTTACTTACAAGACTATTAAATAGAGGGTTTTGTTGTTGTTGGCATTAAGTACTATAGAGTCAGTTCTGACCCACAGCAATCCTATACGTAGGTACAGAAGAATGATGGGCGACTGTGTGCCATCCTCACAATTGTTCCTATTGTTGTCGCCACTGTGTCAACCCATCTTGTCTAGGGTCTTCCGCTTTTTCACTGCCCCTTTACCAACACGATGTTTTCTCCACTCTAAAAACAAAAACCAGAATATTTACTATGTATCTGTAAGTTTCTAGAGTCTCTTACGTTAACTCCTCTCTGATTCTCCTCAGAACATTTTCCCCCTTTCACCCACTCGTTCTAAATACTCCCTATTCTTAAACCACTAAGAGTTTCACAATTGAATTGCACCCATGCCTGCTTTCCATTCTTCCTACCAGTCACAGGGCTCAAGGAAGCCATTACAAATCAACCTTGGAGAAAAGCTGCAGCATATTGTTGTCGCTAGCTGCTGCCTAGTTGTCCCCAGACTCATGAATACCACATGTGTAATTCAAAGAAACACAGCCCGGTTCTGTGTGGTTCTCCTGATCACCTGCAAGTCAGATCATCCGGAGCCCTAGGGTTTTCATTGTATGATATTCAGACATTGATTGCCAGACTATTATTCCTATTCTTAGTCTAGAAAATTTGCTGAAACCTGTTCACTATCCTAGCAGCACATTTCCACTGGAATTAGAGAGTTCCTGTGTGTGAGGCAAGCACTCTACCACTGAACTGCCACTAGCACTTTGTAGCATGTTCTATAATTAAAACCAAATTTGTTGCTTCCAAGTTGATTTCAATTCACAGTGCTCCCACAGGACAGAGTAGAGCTTCCCCATGGGGTTCCACGGCTGTAGTCTTTATGGAAGCAGACTGCCGCAGCTTTCCCCTGCACAGCAGTCGTTGGGTATGAACTGCCAATCCTTTGGATAGCTACCAAACATTGAACCATGGTGCACCAGGGCTCTTTGAAACATATTGTTGTTGTTTGGTGCTATTAGGTCAGTTCTGACTCATAGCAACCCTGTGCACAACAGAACAAAGACACCATGTGCGCCATCCTCACAATTGTTCCATAGTGGGAACAAAGTGGAAGCATATGAGACCTTCTTAAATGTATAGATTGTTTAGAAAGATATTAGCCTAAAAGGAACAAAACATTAGAAAGAATACAGATGGAATAAAAATAGTGAGCATATAATCCTGCTCTAGAGATCAGAGCTATATGCCTGTATAGGAGATGCCTCTTTCTGCTTGGTAGATTGTACTATTGTTAATGTGCCCTGACAGAAAGCTGGAAAGCCAATTAATATGTCAATGCCATCTCAAGCTACTGGCATGTAGACCTTATAACCAAAAGCCATTAACTCAACTATTTTGATGGAGCTCTGCCTTGGTTCAGTTAGCTGTTTTTAATCAATGCATTGTTATGACACAACCACAGCAAGTCATCAGAAGCCATATAAAAATGACTAGAAGATGCTTGTCTTCTATCATTATGCAGATGCTTTGGGGGGCCACCTTCTTTCAAGTCAGTTCCAGAGCACCGTTCAGTCCACTCTCCTGTCATGCATCTTATCATTGCTCGAAGGGAAGACAACTGATGATGCCCGTGAAAGATAGAAATCATTCTCTGAAGGAAGGATCGTCTGACAATCTGAA
>NW_022111324.1:43874802-43876319 GCF_000313985.2 Echinops telfairi | reverse complement strand
TAATGTGTGAGTTATATTTCTTTCCAATTTTGGAATTACCTCTAGACCATTTTTCTTTCAATTCATAAATATTTACTGTCTACTCTTTTAAACATCAAGGATGCGATAGTGAATAAAATTGACCAAATATATATTGTCCTATATGGCCACTATGAGATGAAATCAACTTGATAACAGTAGGTGGTGTGTGGGACAGTAGGACTGATGTTCTATTTTTCATTTGTTTGTCCAGGAAAATCTTGCTGATGATACTGCAGTGGAGTAGAGACCTGAATAAAATCAGGGAATCTTGTGTCTCCTTGCAGAAAGAGAAGGAATGAGAAAAATCCTTTTCTTTTTCTTTTTGAAAAATCATTTTATTGGGAGCTCATACAGCTCTTATCACAATCCATCCATCCATCCATTGTGTCAAGAACATTTGTACCTATGTTGCCATCATCATTTGTAAAACATTTTCTTTCTACTTGAGCCCTTGGTTTCAGCTCATTATTCCCCCTCCCCCACACTCCCTCCCTCATGAACCTTTGAAATTTATAATTTTTCCCATGTCCTACACCTACTGCTGTCTCCCTTCACCCACTTTTCTGTTGTCCATCCCCCAAGAAAGGGGTTATATGTAGATCATTGTGATTGGTTCCCCCTTTCTCCCCACCCAGTACCCTTACCCTCCTGGAATCGTTACTCTCATTATTGGTCTAGAGGTGTTTATTTATCCTGAATTCCCTGTGTTCTTAGTTTGTATCTGTACCAGTTTACATGCTCTGGTCTTGCTGAATTTGTAAGATAAAATTTGGATAAAAGTGGGGAGGGCATTAAAAAACTAGAGGAAAGTTGTATGTTTCATCCGTGCTGTCTGCACCCTAACTGGCTCATCTCTTCCTTGTGACCCATCTGTAAGGGGATGTCCAATCGTCTACAGATGGGCTTGGGTCTCCACTCCACCCACTCCCACATTCACATTGATATGATTTTTTTGTTCTGGGTCTTTGATGCCTGATACCTAATCCTAATCCCATTGATACCTCATAATTACACAGGCTGTGTGCTTCTTGCATTTGGGCTTTGTTGCTTCTCAGCTAGATATCTGCTTATTTATCTTCAAGCCATTAAGATCTCAGAGGCTATAGATTTTGGTAGCTGGGCACTATTAGCTTTCATCACCACATTAACTTATGTACCCATTTTGTCTTTAGTGATCATGTCGGGAAGATGAGCATCACAGAATGCCAATTTAGTAGAAGAAAGTATTCTTGCATTGAGGGAGGACTTGAGTGGAGGCCCATGTCCTTCTGCTACCTTAATACTAAACCTATAAATATATGCACATAGATCTATATCCCCCTCCTCATTTATAAATATATTTCCATATGTACATGTATTTATCTAGATCTCTATAAATGCCCATTGCCTCCCAGCTCTTTCTTCTATTTCCCTTGACTTTCCTCCTGTCCCACTATCATGCTCAGTCCCCACCAGGGTTTCAGCAATTCCTCTTTGTTACATTACCCTTGATCATG
>NW_022111324.1:43872693-43873397 GCF_000313985.2 Echinops telfairi | reverse complement strand
GGTTGGTGGGGTGGAAGCATTGAAAAACTAGGGGGAAACTATGTTTCATCCAAGTTATTCTTCACCCAGTTCTCTATTCTTGTGGGATCCTTGCCCAGTTTTGGTGTCTGTGTTATACTAGCTTCATAGACTGCATTTGGGCATTTACAATCCTTTTCAATGCTCTGAAAGAGCTTGTGTAGAATTGGTGTCAGCTTGTCCCTGAATGTGTGGTCGAATTCTCCTGTGGAGCCGTCTGGGTTGGGACTTCCTTTAGTTGGTAGTTCCTTCATAACCGTATGTATTTCTTCTTTTGCTATGGGTCTGTTCAGGTTCTTGACATCCATAGGGGATAATCAGGGGAGGGATTGTTTTACCATGCAGTGTCCATGTCTTCTAGACTGTTGTATTCATTGAAGTACAAGTCTTTGTAGTACTGTGTAATTAAACTTTCAATTTCTTTAGGGTCTGTTGTAATTTCCCCTGTTATATCCCTCATCCTGGGTATTGATGTCTGCTTCTTTCTATCTTTGGTTAGGTTTGCCAAAGGTTTGTTGATTCTGTTAATCCTTTCAAAAAACCATCTTCTTACTTGCATTGATTTTTCGCATTGTTTTCCCACTCATTTATCTCCACCCTGATTTTTATTATTAGATTCTTTTGTTATTAGAAGGATTATTCTGTTGACTCTATTCTAATTGCTGGAGGTTTTGTGATAAAGAATC
>NW_022111324.1:43868690-43870991 GCF_000313985.2 Echinops telfairi | reverse complement strand
TGGGTTGTCTTTGTTCTTTTTTGAATACCAGAAGATGCTACTCCACTCCTCTTCTTCATGGTGTCTGCTCATAACTCTGAGCATATTCTTATCTGAGTACCTTTATTTCCCTTTTTATCTCTAGCTGTTTTATAGTTTTCCCCTTTTCCTTAAAGTTGGATAATTTGACTACTACATGTATATGCCTTAGTGTGTTCTTCTTGGAGTTCAGTCTTTTTGGTGTCCTCTGCTTCCTGGATGATTGTCTGATTCTCATTCATGAAATTTGGGAAGTTTTCTTCCAGGTATTCCCTCACTATTTTGACTGTGGATTTCTTTGTTATGTCTTGTTCTGGTGTCCTGATTATTCAAATACTGTTCCTCTTCATAGCATCACTCATTGTTCTCAAATTTTCTTTAGTTTCTCTGATTATCTTGTTTGATTGCCTTTCCCATTTGTTGAAATCTGCTTGGCTATCCTCAAGAATGCTTATACCATTCTCTGCTTCTTCTAGCCTTTTGGTGAGGTCTCTTACCTTGTATTTAATTCTGTTGCCTCCTCCTTTCACTCTTGCATTTCCCTTCAGTATGTGGGCTTTATCTTTTCTATTATTTCCTTTTTCCTGTATTGATTCCCTATCCTATATGACTCTAAAGAGCATTCTGATACTTTCTTTCTGTGGCAGTTCAATATCTGATTTTTCTATGAGTGCTGTTAGGTTGAGGTTTTCCTCCAGCATTGAATTTTGTTTCTTTTGCTTTCTCGCATCAGTTTCAGCTGTGGGTTGTTTTCTGCATGGCATTTTGGTGAAGCTCAGTACCTTTTTCCTGGGAGTCAAGGAGCCCTGTGCTATCTCTCTGGGAGGCTAGTAATAACGGTTCTAACAGCTACCTGTAGCCAACTGCACTGCAGGATCGGGCTGCTTCTCTATCTCACAAGGGTTTTGCTCTCTCCGTAGACAGCCAGTTACCTATTTGGAGGGCAGATAGGGTGTCCCTCTCTGGCAGCGGTTGCAGGCAATGAGTGTGGTGTTGTGCAGACTGATGCCTGGGTTGCCGTGATGGTGGTGAATTTCAGGAGATGCTACTCCACTCTCTCCTCTCTGCTGTGGTGGCATGGAGGCTGGCACCAGTAGGAAGCCAGGGATGGTGAGTGGCGCCAGCCAGGGAAAAGCTACAGGCAACATGTTGGAGTCTGTGGTTGTAGGGTAGTTTCAGGTCCAGGCCAGGCTGTTTAGCCAAAGAACCAGGACAGGCTCATAGGAGAGCCATGGAGCTGGTTCAGGCCGGCAGGGGAGCTCTAGGCGGTGGTGGTGCAGGACCTGGTAGTGGTAGGAGCTCTGGGGATGGCAGGCAGGGGTGATGGCCACAGCAGGAGTGCCACAGAGGGTGGGCGAGGGTGTGGGCAAAGGGACGAAGCTGCTGCAGCACAGGTGGTGCAGGCTAGGATAGCCCTTGGCTCTTTTTTGAGGAGTCCCTGGGTGATAAAAGCTTTTTTCAAAGGTTTGAAGTTCAAGTACAACCAAAAGTTCTCTGAAAGAAAGGTCTGGTCACCTTAAAATTCAATCATTATAAGCCCTGTGGATCACAGGTCTACTGCGGTACATGTAGAGTGACTCTGAGTCAAGTCAGTGCACAACAATTTGGGCTTCCTTCTTATCTTTCTCTTCTAAAATATTGTGTTAACAGGAGCCCTATCGTATAAACATGATAAAACTGTAGATAACAATGATTTTTCTTGGAGAAAATTGTGAAATAATCTTAATTTTTTTGTTATTGTTGCAGATTATGCCAAGTGAGATAATAAGAAATCTATTGGGATGAAATAAGGGTAGACTTTTATAATGAGTGTGTTCCCAGAGTAGATAAAGGAATATTGCATGGACAAACGTCGATCTAAATTGGAATGTCAGTGTTCTGCCTATTTCAGTACACAGAAATCAATGGGTAATTTATGTTAAATATTTCAGAGGAGAAGTTGACCCCAAGCTTCTTTATAGGAGACATTCTAGCTTTCCTTTTAAGTGTTTCTATTCACATGGAGAAACTATGCCATCTTATAAAAAGTAAAACTAGAACATTTGCATTTGAGTAAAAGAGTTTGAATTCTAACAGACACATTTGAATCTCTATTTATTGCACCAAACTCACTACCAGTCAGTTGATTGTGACTCAGAGCAAAACTATAGGACAGAGTAGAACTTCTCTTGTGGGTTTCTGAGGCTGTACATTTTTTCCTATTTAAATAATTTTATTGGGGGTGTGTACAAGTCTTATCATAATCCATACATCAATTGAATCAGGCATCTTTGTAGATATGTT
>NW_022111324.1:43866374-43868262 GCF_000313985.2 Echinops telfairi | reverse complement strand
GGAAGCCTCAAGGAACCAGAGGAATATAGGGTGTTTCATCAATACTTTACTTCACCCTGGTGACTCAGCTCTTCCCTGTGGCCCCTCTGTGAGGAGTCTAGACTGTTCCACTATCTACAGATGGGCTTTGGATCTCTGCTCCAGCCCCGCTCATTCTCAGCAACATATTTTTGTTTGTTATGTGTTTGCTGATGAGGCTGCATGTTTTTATGGAAGCATAAAGTCATACCTTTCTCTTGTAGAGCAGCTGGCAGGCTCAGATGGCTGCACGTATGGTCAGCAATTAAACACATAATCACTCATGCCATCGTGGCTCCTTATTTATTGTACAGTGACTCTTATTTCTGGCCCCCTTTTTTTGAGATAACAAATTGAAAGTGACTGCTATTCTGTTCCTAATCAGATTAAGTGATATTTAGGGAAAATTCCAAGTTCATGTAATTTGCACGGTTCAAATACATTTTTTGATCAAAGGACACCATGTGAAGTATAACTTGATCTAAATACCTAGTTCATGAAAAGATCCTAATTTTATCTGAGTGAGTAGAGTGAAGAGAGGTGTATGGCATATGTTCTGTCCTAAAGAGCTGGGGCTGATGGGAGAAAACTGGTGCCATTTTTGGATCAATAGGTCAAATATATCCAGAAACAAATATAGCATTTCGGGCACCACAATATGTATTAGTCTGTGCAATTTATTTTCTTATCTTCATGTTAATTGAGCTTCTCTTTTAAAATGTGCATTTTCTTGTTAATTTTTATGTCAGATATTTCTAATATTTTTAGCTTTAATAATTCTCTTTGGTTCATTTTGGAGCTTTTATTGTTTTATAATGGCTGCGTTTTCTTTAAATTCCTTAAACTTTTCCTAAAGGTTATTTTTTTATTACTTTTGCTAGGATTCTTTGATTTTTACCTTCATCAAAATGAGCCTATTTTCTCCTTTTTGACTCATTTTAAGTTCGTTATACTTTGTGATATTTCCTACTTTCTTTTGAGTGAGTTTTTTCTCTCTTTTACTTTCCTGTTGTCAGATTGCTTTTCCCCCCCCGTATGTGTGTGTTTCTGTATATTAAATCCAGAATAGATAAATCTTCAGAAGAAGTGACTGAATTAATGGTTTCCTTGGGTATGGCAGGGAAGATTGTTGGGAGACGGGGACCTAATAACACGGAGTACAAGAAAGAAGAAAATATTCTAAAATTGTGGTGATGATTGTACAACTCTTCGTAGTATTATTTAACCATTGAATTGTATGATATGTGAATTAAATGCCAATGAAAAGGAGCAAAAAAGAGCCTATTGTTTCACACATCTAGTATTTTTTAAATGGGATGCTGCACTTTCTGATGGATACATATTTGGAGATCTGCATGTTATTCCCCTTTAAAATCCTGTGTAGCATTTTTTGGGCAGGCAGTGAAGCTAGCTGCAGATCAACCCAAAGTTTTACCCTAGATCGAGTTTAGCTTGTGAATCAGGTTACCATTTCAGAGTCTTTACTGAACATCTGGGATTTGAATCAGTATTTTTCATTTAGGCAAATCAGAGGTCAACCAGTCAGCAGTCCAGTTCATCTCCAGGGATTGTTTGGTGTACAACTCTCATAGTTGTTTCTTCCTTGATAGTTTGTTCTTGAACATCATGGAATTTCCACCTATGCACACATGAGTTAGTATTCAGCTGGAGATTCAAGTGGCCTTCCATGCATTTTTCTGAATCTGTGAATATCAGTTGTAGCCACCTATGCATCTCCGAATTCTGATTTCTGTGTCTGTAAGTAAGAAAATTATGCTATGCTTGCATTATATCTCCTGTGGTCTTAAAGTACTTCTAACAAGAAAGCGAGGGCAATGTTGAAGCATACTATAACTTATGTTTCTTTCCT
>NW_022111324.1:43857825-43865672 GCF_000313985.2 Echinops telfairi | reverse complement strand
GGACTGATTCTCCTTGTAGAGCTTTTTGATACTGATGCCTACTACTTCCAGTGGGTGGGTCAATAAGTCTTTGCAAAGTAAAATGGTTAGGTGTTCAACATAAGTAAGATGATAAAGCAAGCAGATGCTACTAGTTATTGAAGATTGTGCAAATGAGCACCAAACTAAGTTTTCTAATGCTGAAACAAAATGGGAAAAGCATTTCTACCAGAGTAAGCATATACATGTGTTTATAGAGACATACTTTTTATCAGAACTTATCATGAGCAGGATTTTAATTGGTGAAAGTGCACTGATAGCACACATTTATAACCGACTAAATGCCTTGCTTGTAATTAACTGCACCAGTTTGACACATTCATGTACAAACCTCATGAAAGAGTACTTATAACAACTTAAGCATCTGAAATATTATTTGGACTAATAATATTCTGAGAAGGTGTTTTCTTTAAATACAACAAAATAATGAGCTTTAGTTCAACTCAGGTTAAAATAAGATAAATTCTGTGTTAATTTCATCCATATAAATGAGACTTCATAAAGCACTACAGTGATTCCCATTCTGACCTACATTACGGAAGTGTCTCATGTAGAGCCCACAGTGGCCTCAGCAAAGTTATATAAGAAGTTCATCTTGGCAGACCCTGCTCATACTCAGCAACATTTCCACTTCACCTCCCAATGTCCTAAAGAAATTTACTTCTAAGAAGGAGATTATAATTAGGATTGATGGTCTATCTCACCTCAAAATGTAATAAGAATTAAGTCTATTCTTCTCCTCCCAGATTGCCTCTATTTTCATCAGAATCTCCTGGTGCCCAGATAGTATCTTTTTGATCTCTCTACTTTCACATCTGTTCATTAATCCATCATTTTCAGTTTTATACGCCTCTTGAACTCTTTCTTTGTGTCTATGAAACATGATTATTGAATTTTATTCAATTCTCATTTCTTTAACCTCTTTTGAGAATATAACATTACCATCTTGTGTTAAAGACTGACTACACCCTAAGTAATGAGTTGGGTGGTACCGTGGTTATAGAGCTTGGCTGATCATCCAAAGGTCAGTGACTCCAACCAGACAGCTCCTCTGCAGGAGAAAGACATGACAATACACTTTCGTAAAGATAGTAGTCCTCAAAGTACCTTGGAGCTGTTCGGTTCTCTCTTATCGGGTCACTATGGTTTGGACTCAACTCCATGGAAATGGGTTTGTTTTTTGGTGTGCTTCTTAAGGATATTACCCTAACTGATGATTTCTCTCACACCTAGAGGTGTGAGACTAGAGGTGGAGTTAGTGTTTTTGCTCTTTTGGTAACTTCCAGAGGTTGCTTCTCCATGATCCATAAAAATTTCCAGTTCTTTGAATTTTAGTCAATAGACAGTGCCATCTACTCTAGTCACAGCTGCCCTAGATGACTGTGCAGGGTCACATGGGCTTCTGCACAGTAACTGCAAACCTATTCTGCTTCTAAAGCCATGAACCCTGTCATAGAGAAGCATACATTATGGAAAATGATCCTCCTTTTAGTAATGTGGCCAAAGGAGCCAATGACTCCTAAATTGATCTGTACAGCTGTGCCAACCCAGAAGGAGTGCCTGGAGTATTTGTTTTTAATTTCCATATGCGCATACTGTGTACTGCTGGTGGTTCTGGGCTGTTGAACTGGAATCCGGGTTACTCATCCTCATTCCTTAAATGCTTTACTCCTCAGCACATTACTCCCCTCCCCATCACTGCTGTCAGCTCCTATGCACGATGACTTCATGGAGAACAAACTGAGACTCTTTCTCTTCCTGTTCTGTCTTCTCCATTGTTGGGTTGCGTGCGTCCGTTGTGTCGACTGGTGTAATTCAAGTTTCTTCCGACCTAGTGGTCTCATCGTCTCATGTTCTGCTGTGATTCATAAGGATTTTATTGGCTGGGTTTTAGAAGTACATCACCAACTCTCCTATTCTGTTTTAGTCTGGAAGCCCTGCTGAAACTTGTTCACAATGGGTGACTCTGCTAGCATTTGAATACTGGTAACATAGCTTTCTGCATCTAGGAGCACACAAGTCACCACAATATGACACACTGTTTTAGAGGTGGTAGTCTCCAGCATTCTAGCATCCTAATTCTTGGTGATTTCTCATCTCAGCCTTGCCATACAATGGACAAAGCTCACTAAGTAACATGACACCCAATTCACAAATCCCATTCAAGCACTGTATTGCTGACCTCTATTGCCTACCTTTTGAACTCATTCACTTCGGTACTGTAACTACAAAAAAATATTTAACTCGGTTGAGATTTACAACCCACTGACTGCTCCTCCCTCCTCCTTCTTTTCTTACCCAGTTTAGATTCTCCTGTCCATGATAGAAAACATGCCTTTATATATAGCTATAATTACCATACTTCTATCCCTCTTTGTTCTGTTTTCTGGCTAAGACTGCATCTTGGCTGAAATCCATCTATCCACTTACTCTGCACCTTCACTCGAACAATTGAATAACAACAAAAGATCCTGTGGTGATTGGCTTTGTTTTAAAATGATAACCACAATCCCCTTGGGAGCCCTTAGTCTTGGCAGAAAAGCTACTATGATTCCTTTGTTCAGAGATTTTTTTTTCTCTCTAGGTGCCCATTTCATACCATCTTTAATCTATCAAATCCTCATCACACCTCCCATTCTCAACTTCTTATTTCACTGCAGAGGTAGGGACCTTCTGAAAATAAATCATGCATTTTCTTATCATTAACTATGTAGATGTGCCTGAGTCTGTACCATCAAGTTCAGTTTCAAAGTAAAAACAATGCCCATGCTCATATATGAGTTCAGCTCTTCCATTTGCTTGTTAGATCTTATCTTCTGACATCCTAATGTGCTTCACACCTGAAATTACCCCCACATATCCCGGGCAGTCCTTTCCTACCCTATAATGAATTAGTCTAATTTTTCACTCTATCGAATCTTTAAATCTTTTAGGTTACCATTGGGGATAGCCAAGGGGTGCATGAGACTGCTCTGAAATATTTTTTTTGCAACTCCTTGTGAGACTGCAATCTTTTTAAAAGTTAAAAAAAGAAGATCTCTGTCTTCATTCACTTCCCTGTTTAGCTGCACCTTATTTCTCTGCTCGTTTTATAGTAAATATCCTCAAAAGACTTGCATTTGCTTACTGCTTATGAGTCTTCTTCAATTCTAATTAGAACACATTCTATTACGTTCCCAATCCTCTAGTGAAACAGGTTTTGTCAGTGTCCAATGTGACCTTCCCAATGTCTCATGTAATGAGGACACTCAGTCGTTATCATTCTAACCTGCCTTTCAAGAGCATTTGACTCAGCTGGACAGGTCTACTTGACTTCCCACTTCACCATCTACCTTCAGAAGTTGCCTTCCTAATCCAAGAAGTCTGACATTAAAAAAAAAAGTCTCCTTACTCTAATTAATTTAATTCCAACCCCTCACCCCCAGCCCTGATTACTGGATTACTGATTATAAACAAACATTCTAGGTTGGATACAGTTTCTTACTTGTCTCTCTCTTTCCCTTAATATTTAGTGAACATCAATGACCAAAAGGTGAAATATTACATTTAGAATCAGACTATAATAAGGAAAAGTGGACACTTAATCAAAGACAAACCTTTTGTGATTGATTCTAACAATAAGAAAAAGTTTGGGGGAAGCCCAAAAGAGGAGACAATAAACTGAGCCTGAGGGAAAACGGATCGCGAAAAAGGAACTGTCCTGGGCGGACAAGGAACACTTGGTGTAGGAGAGTGCTTCATGCAAAGGAAATCGGCCGCAAGGATGCATTTTACCTGCTTTGCACCGTTGACTGGATCCTCATAACAATAATATGTGAGGCACCTTCTAAAAGGTCATGGGAAAATTCCATTATATTTTAATTTTATTTTTCCATGAACTTTGTGAAACCATCTTATAAAATCCATACTGAAATCCAGTCAGCCAAATATAATTTGGTCTTCTCTAATTTAAAATTCTTTTTTTTCTTCTTCTTTACTTCACCGTCCTTCAGCTTGTTACTTGTAGAGATTGCTTTTCGGAGCGCCTGGACTGGGAAAAGCTTATTTTTCTGAGTTAAAAAAAAATCCAGGTTATTTAAAGGACACACCAAGTAGGCATGCATAATTAAAATTTCCATTACTTGTAGATATCTAAATATTGATTATATGGGGGAAAATAAGGTATTCTATAAAATAGGTTAAAGCTCTCTTAGAATTTTGTTAATGTTTAACCTCAGGCATAGCTGGAGCTCAATATGAATTAGTGCAGTGTGACAGTGTTTTAAAATATGAACCCATGTGCTTTTCCGGTGTTCCCTTTTCCACATACCCCTTTACCCATGAGTATTCGGACTATTCAGCTTTAAAGCTTTGGGGGCAGGATTATATAGTGTAAAGTGGAAGAAAAGGCTCATTTCTGCCTTTTCACAAGCCAAAGCCTGGACCTCAAGATGACCCAAGGCCCAAACTGCAGATTCAGAACATATATTGATATGTTTACCGATTTTAGCAAATGAACTTTCTCCAATTCAGAGTAAGGAGACAAGGGCTTGTGAAAAGGGAATGCACTAATTTCCAGATTGGGTTTGAGTTCAGGTAGCATGGGAAATGCAGAAATCCTATGTGGTTGGAGAGTCATTAGTTAAAGAAACCCATGCTCTTGTGGTCTGTTTTAAGAGCCAGAATAAATCTGGCCATAATTATCCTAAAGGATGACCCAGAGGGGTCAACACATTGTTAATTCCATAGCATTTCCATGGCTAACTAAGTTTGGGAGCAGAAACATGGTACCCATCCTCAGACGCTTTCAGTAATGAAAGTAGAGTCCACTGAGCTCTTGAATTCTGAAATGAAGGGACATAGACTCAGAGTTCCATGACTGATCAGGACAGAGGACAGAGGTATGCAAGGCTACCACCAGCAGAAGTAATCTTATAACCAAGAACTAGACCAGACCTCCGCTCAGGACAAAAAGTTGACCCCATCTCTGTGACCCAGGGTGGAAATGAAAACTGAGGCACTTGGGGTGTAAGTAGAATGTAAATTCAGTGACAGAAAAAGAATGAGTGTTTTATTCCTTACATTTCTGGATTGTTTGAGGGAGAATCAATGCACACCACAATAAATATATTTCTAAACTTTATAAGATTGCTTCTTTGCTACAAATCCAAGTGGATTTGGAAATCCAGGTATAATGAGAGTAGGGTTTCCTTGGCTGATTCATTTTATTACATATTTTTAAATTTCCATATTTATATTTTAGGGCCCTGGTGGTTTAGTTGGTCAGAGTTGGGCTGCTAACCTCAAGGTTAGCAGTTAGAAACCACCAGCACTGTGAGGGAGATAAAGGAGGCTTCCTACTGTCCTAAAGAGTTACAGTCCTGGAAGCCCAAACGGGCAGTTGTATTCTGTCCTGTGGGGTCTCTAAGAGTCAGAACTCACTCGGTGGCCTGAGTTTGGTTTTTCTTTGGTCTGAGTGGTGACCGGTGCAGACAGGATTAGATCAGATGGAGGATTCCTGCCTTCTTCGTGTGGCACCAAGTTCGGTTCTCAAACACCATTTCTCAAGTTCAATGGTCACCTGTCTGTCAGTGGACACATGTGTGTTGTTATAATGTGGCACAGATTTCAGTCACACTTATTTATCAAGGAAATAGATTAGGAAGCAAAATATGGTGATCTAATTACAAAAATCAGCCAATGAAATCCTCTTTTGCCTAATGTCACCATGCATGTCTTGACAGCTGCTCAGAGCAATAATGGCTCCTTAGAAATGGCCAACATTCTTGACAAAGAAGCACAGAAAAGACAACACAAGAACGCAGAGCCCCCGGCTGGACAGTAGACCCTTAAACGAATTTTCGGCCATCTACTTTTCAATAAACATACCATTAGACCGACAGAGGGAGTTAGTCTAAGTTCATAACATTAACACATACTTAGAAGTTATTGGCGCTAAGATGATCATTAACGTAAGACCCATTAAAGACTGAAAGTATCCATAAGGACTTGGGCGAGGAATGTGTGCATATTTAAAGGGCTGGATTGCACAAACTCCGCATATTGCTATTATTAACATTAATAAGGCTACATGTGAATATTGTTCTCACAGAAGCTCTTCTTTCTCAGCCAAGAAATCAGCAGCTTCCACTCCCAGAGCGGTGGAGATGAATGGCTTCTCGATGAGGCAGATTAATTTCCCATGAACATGTCATTAAAGCTGGCTCTGTATGCAATATGCAACGTCTCAGCAATCAAGGATGCTGTGGAGTCCCAAATATGCAAGAGCAGCAGCTGAAATACAATTTGCTCCTTGCTAAAGGAAAAGTGATCACCCAGGCACAAAATTCAGTCTGGGGAAAAGGAAATGAGCAGGATGGAGGCACTTGAGCATTTCAGAGCCTTTTGCTTTTAGAGTGTTTCTTGTGACTTGGCGGCTGTGATTTGTATTTCCCTGGAGACTGACTGTGACAGACTATTGGGGAGTATAGCAAATGTCCTCTAAGTCTTTATGCAAAAAATGTATATACAAACATTATAAAAAGTCAAGTGAATTTAATGTGCTCCTTGTTGCATTCCCCTATATAGCCTCAATTCACAATAGCATCCGCTTCATGGAATGTGACATGTTAACAGCTGGAATCCCTGGTGCCTCTGAGAGAAAGGGACAGACACAGACACTTGAAAGCTCAGAAGAATGAAAGCCTGGCATGCTACTAAACTCAAGATAGCTACCTGGGAATACTGCATCGGAAGGGCTCACTGAGCTGGCTGACTGTGAAGCCCTACCAAGTAAAATATTGCTGCTTTATGTATTTCCTCATGCAGTGCAAAAATGCATTGCTGTGATTATTTTACTCACCACGCTTTAAAAAAAAATTTCAAAGAAGTTAATATGCATGAATTCTGTAAGTTGCCATTATAAGATACAATAAGGTAATGGAAATTAAATAAAACCATGAAATGTTTGAAAGTTACTTCATATAAGCAACAAAAGTAGCTATTGTATCCCAGATAAGGAAAGTGTGATTGAGAACATTCCTTGTCACACAGCTGAAGAACAATGATCCAAATGTCAACGTCTTTTGGACTTCAAAGCTTTGTTTGTCCTAGCATGCCATGCTCTCGTCTTTCCCGGGAAGGCAAGGGAAGAGTACGTATTGTGCTTGCTTTAACAGTACAGTGAGCAGAACCAGAGACAAGTATACAGGTTGATAGCTCATGCTCAGACTGTTCAAAGGAGGTAATGTTCTCTCTCAACGGGGGCTTACAAGTTACCAATCAAACATGGGATGGAAAACCAATGTACTAGATATTTAAACAAAAAGACTAATGGAGAAATAGACATGTTGGCTTTTTGTAAAAGGAAATTATGCCTTCCTAACCATTGCATGCTCTTGGAGTAAATTAATGGATATGCACATGAGGAAAATCCAGTGGCCATAACTGAAGAGGGGTATTGGCTTTCAAAATCTGTCCCTAGTGGGCAAGATAATTACCAGAAGTTTTGTGGTGTGTTTTACCATGTCTGAGGAGCTATCAGAAAGATAGAAAGCCAATGAAGGACGGAAAAAGATACTTAATATAATGGAGAAACGTAAGCCATATAGTACCTCAAGGATTAATGCTTTGGAAGAGTTTACTTTAAAAAATTTATATGTAGCTTCTGAGCTAGATGGCTGCTTGTTTACCTTCAAGCCTTTAAGACCCCAGATGCTATATCTTTTGATATCCGGGTTTCATCAGCTTTCTTCACCGCATTTGCTTATGTACCCTCTTTGTCTTCAGTGAACGTGTCAGGAAGGTGAGCATCATGGAATGCCAGTTTA
>NW_022111324.1:43848549-43856679 GCF_000313985.2 Echinops telfairi | reverse complement strand
CTTAAAGAGTGAAAAACCCACATCCTTTTTATGCAAATTAACAAATTCCAGTTTGAAACACCAAGGTGACAAGGAAGCTGGTGGATTTCTAGGGCTAGATGATGAAAGATGGATTTCGGGTAGTTAAGAATTAAGTAACATTGACTCTATCATTTGTTAAATGCCTACAATCTTTTAGCTTCTAGTGCAAGCACTCCACTTCTGTTCTGCCAGTTTATTGCACAGTGGTGACGTGCTCATTGCTATGGTGCTGGAAGCTAGGTCAGAGGTATTCAAGTCCCAGCTGAGTCATCCGAGGTGGACAGTTCTCAACAGAGCTTCCAGACTAGGGCGAAAGACCTGGCAATCTACTTCTCAGAAGAAGAAGGAAAGACCAGTGACAACCTTCAAAACAACAACAGAACACTCTCTGATAATACACCAGAAATGAGCCCCTCAGATTGAAAGGCGTTGGAAAGACATTCACAGTACAATGGGAATCGCTAGCGCCTCCAAGGAGAGTTAACGGTAATGACACGAGGAAATAAAACTTTTGCTACCTTTTTTTTTACTGTTATGGTGTGCTGTTAAAATGAAGAAAGAGTAAGTGAAAATATCTCTTAAAAATTAGAGCTTGAAAAGTATGAATTGTGAAGGAAAAGATGAAGCCATCAAAAATGAAATGTGTTCTTGAAGCAGATATGCTTTAATTAGTGAATTGAAATTGATTACTATGGGCCATTTTGAATTGGACCTTTACGTGGTCTAGCATACTGGGAGGGATGAATTGAAGAGGGGCAATGTTACATTCCTGGTCAAAAGGAACATATCAATGTATTCTGAAGTATAACAGTATCAATGTTAAGATAACATCTATTTGTCTACAAGGAAAACCAGCTACTACTAATATTATTAAAATTTATATACCAACCACTAATACCAACGATGAAAAAAATTGAAGACTTTTACCAACCTCTTCAGTTTGAAATTGATCAAGCATGAATTCAAGATGCATTGATAAGTCTTGAGATTGGAATGTTAATATTAATGACAAAGAAGGAGTAGCCAGATTATATCACCTTCATGACAGAAATAACATTAGAAATTGCATAATAGAAATTTGCAAGACCAACAGCCTTTTCATTGGAAATGCATATTTTTCAAAAACACAAATTATATCTATAAATAGAGTTCATCCAGATGGTATACACAGGAATAATTGACTACATTTGGGGAAAGAGACAAGGAAGATACTCAATATTATCAATCAGAGCAAGACCAGTGACTGATGTCCAAGCAAGCATCAATTGCTAACCTGAAGAAAATTAAAACAGGTTCACAAGGGTCAAAGTACACCTTTAACTCTATGCAAACTGAATTTAGGGAGCATCCAAGAACATATCTGATGAAATGAACAATGATCAGAGAGACCAGACAACTTGTGGGATGACATCAAGAGCATCATACATTAAAAGCAAAAGGTTATTAAAAGACAAGAAAGAAAGGGATGATGAAAGCAGATGCCAGATAAGACTTTGAGACTTGTTCTTGAGTGTATAGTAGCTAATTCAAGTGGAAAATTGTGAAGAAAAAGAGCTAAGCAAAAATTTCCAAAAATGTGTTTGAGAAGACAAAATAAAAAATCATAAGAAAACATGTATTCCAGATAATTCTGATGACTAGAATGTTAAGATTAGTAACAAAGCTGATTCAGGGACAACACTGTATCCAAAGAATCTTGTAACTAGAAACCAAAGGGGGAAAACCCACAAAACATTTCTCAAGGTGGAAGAACTCAAGAAAAAAGTCAGGTATTGATTTTCCCTATTAAAGGATTCTAATATTACATGACACAGCAATATTCAAAGGAAGAAGAAAGGAATACAGGGTCACTGCACCAGGAAGAATTCCACTAAGAATTAGCCTCAGTGATGAGGAGATAACATATGAATAAGAACCAAGGCTACTGAAGGTAAAAGTCCAAGCTACACCAAAGACGCTGATGAAAAACAAGGCTTCAGAAATTGACAGAATTACCAATGTTTCAATACAGAGACACAATCCTGCAAGTACTCATTTATGCAAAGGCATTTCAAAGATAGTTAACTGGCCACTTCTCTGTAAAATATTCATACGTATGCTCATTCCAAAGAAAGATGGTAGAATGCAGAAATTATTGAACCATATCTATCATAAT
Organism: Echinops telfairi; assembly: GCF_000313985.2. NCBI lineage: Eukaryota > Metazoa > Chordata > Mammalia > Afrosoricida > Tenrecidae > Echinops > Echinops telfairi. The sequence continues at coordinate 43,854,503 of NW_022111324.1, read as the reverse complement.
ATCACATATAAACCAAATTTTGCTGAAAATAATTCAAAACTGGTTATAGCCACACATTGACAAGGAGGCGCCAGAAACTGGATTCAGAAGAGGTGGGAACATGGAATATTATTTCTAATCTCAGAGCTTGGCTGAATGCCAGAAAATGTTTACCTCTGTTTTATTGACTACGCAAAGGCATTCAGCTCTGTGGGTCATATGAAATTACGGGTAACATTGTGAAGAAAGGGAATTCTAGGATGCTTTAATTGTGCTCATGTCCAACCTGTGCACAAAGCTAGAGAAATTTCTTCAGTTACAGCAAGGCGATATTAAAATTAGGAAAAGAGTGCCAGGACTATATCCTTTCTGCATATCTTTAACCCTGCATGTTGAGCAAGTAATTGTAAAGCTGGACTATATGCAGAAAAGTGAGTGAGGCATCAAGATTGGAGAAAGACTTATAATGGCCTAGGTACAGATGATACAAGCTCCTTGCTGTAAGTGAAGAGAACTTGAAGCACTTATTGAATATTGAAGACTACAGCCCACAGTGTGGATTATAGTGCAACATAAAAAAACATCCTTGACACCAGAACAATAAGTAACATCGTAAGCAACATCAATCATGATAAATAGAGAAAGGAAGTAGTCAATAAATTAAAAATACTGCATCCTGCAAATCTGCTTCAAATATCTTCTTTAAAGTGTAAAGAGCCAAGATGTAACTTTGAGTACTCATACTGAACAAAGCAATTGTCTCCTATTCATGTGAAAGCTGAACAAGGAATAAAACAGGTCAAAGAAGAGTTGGAACATGTAAATTATGATGTTGGATAAAAATATTGAACGCAGTCAAGACTGCTTGAAGACCAAACAAATCAGTATTGGAAGAAGTTCCAAAAATGTTCCTTAGGAGGGAAGCTAGCTAGACGTTGGCTCATGTACTTTGGTCAAGCTTTTAGGAGATACCGTCCCTGGAGTAAAATGCCATACTTCACAAAGTAGAAGGTTAGTGTAAAAGAGAAAGTTCCTCAAGGATTGGGAATGGTGCATCTACTGAAATCATAGTTTTAAACACGTTAATGGTATGAGAAGGGGTCAGGACCAGGCAGGGTTTCAATAGATTGATCATAAGGTTGTTATGAGTCAGAACCAACTTGCGGCACTTAACCATGGTCCAGGTGCTCGAAAATATTAATTCAGGAGCTTTGGTTTTCTAGTGCAATCTTGTGTTCTGAGGTGCTCAGTAATTTGCACTAAATGGATAAAAGACTATTATGTCTTCTCAATGATTTTATCTCCACGAACCCTTTATTAGATGAAGGGGGAAAAAGATCTTCCGTAGCATATCAGTCTGATCCAATATGCGGTTGTTTCATCTTACAATATTTGGGTTTCTTGAAGCATCTAGCTAATTTATATTATGAATTGAATTGTTTCCCCCAAATATGGGTTGACATCCTAACCCCCATATTTTTGTGTGTCATCCTGTTTAGAATAAGGCTTTCTTTCTTATGTTAATGAGCCCCTTTCAGCACAGCGTGTGTTTTAAACCTAGTCCTTTTTGAGATATAAAACCAGCTGACCAGACACTGAGACAAGCAAGCAGTCACAGGGGGAAGACAAACACGCTGTCTGAAGACACCGGAGGAAGATGAGTCTAGAAGATCAAAACTCTAAGGATTGCCAACAACTAGAAGTTGGAATAAATTTAAAAAGGAGATTTTCAACAGCTAGTTCCTGACTTTGGACTTCACCTCCTGAACTGTGAGAAAATAAATTTCTGATCTTTAAAAAACACCCCCTTGTGCTATTGTTGTTACAGCAGCACTAAGACAATTTATGTTTATTGGAATTACATATCTTGGTTAAATTACTTATTTGAATTTAAAGTTTTATTATTTTTGTGTTTCCTCAGTTTTCACCTGTTTTCCATTCTTGCCTTTTGAGTATGTGCAAATGTGGTGAATTGGCTATTAAAAATTTTTTTTAAAAACCCAAAAGACTATTATGTAAGATAATCAGAAAAGGAGGGAAAAAGGATGCACAGCTACAGTTTCTGAACTTTAATTGTAAAGTTTTAGGCTAGATAATTTTTCTTTGGTTGGGGGGACTATCCATGTCCAAAGCAGGAGGCTCAGCTGAATCTCTGGCTTCTACACACTAGAGAACAGTGATGCCAATCCCTGTCCATGTTGTGGAAACAAACGCTATCTAACACATTGCTAACTATCACAATCATCTGATGGTGAGATGGAAATTATGACAAATCAAATGGCCATGTTTTTGCGTTGGTTAATGTATTGCTTCCTCTCCTAGTCACCTCATTGAATATATTACCATAGGTTTAGTTTTTGAACATCACAACTTTAGTAACCCAATTACTCTAAATACTTTACCCAGACATCATGCGAATCTATCATTTCAAATACCACTTCTACATCAATGAATGCATCCAGACACTTTTCCTAAGCCCCGAATCACTATCCACCCCTTTGGCTTACCCACAGACTCACACACTCTGCACATATTTAACTGAATTTATTTATTCCTCCAATATACTGTATCCGCTTGTAGTTTGTATGGGTGAAAATATCACCACATTCCCTCTAGTAGCTGAGACCAGAGATAAACTCTTTTTAGATGATTTTATCACTGATGACTGCTTGGAAACACTTGTAAAGAGGTAGGCAACCTCCCATCTTCAGATGTTTTCTATAATTTTATCTTCTCTTTCTCCATATTATCGACTGATTTGTAAATATCAGATGGTTTCTCCTCCTCTAGTCTTTCACACTATTGTCATAGAACACCCAGATCAAATAACATTCCTGATTACAATCTTAAAACTCCCTAATATTTCCCTTTGGCTGCAGAATAAACTGATTCTTTCCAGTTAGGCATCACTCAAGGACTCTTAAATAAATACCTACCCATATGGATTTCTTAGCAGAAAAGATTTTTTTCAAAATCATTTTATTGGAAGCTAATACAGAAACCAGATCATTCAATAGTTCAATCATATCAAGTAGTATTGAACAATTGCTATGACAGTTTCAAATTATTCTCTTCCATCTTGAGCTCCTTGATATCAGCCCCCTTAACACTTCCCCTCCCCTACTGTCTCCCACCCCCACCCCCAAGAACCCTTATTCTTGTTGCTGTCTCTATAGGTGCAGCAATACAGGGTTTCATATAGCAAAAATCAGAAAAAAATATATAACAAAAATTTAAGAGGGATACTCCCAATGACAAAATACATCACAGATAAGCCTAAAAATGGAAAACCAAAAACAAACCCCAAACCAAGCAAACAGAAAACACCACAGAAAATGTTGAAAGCCAGATCAGGCCCAACATGTATCATGAGGGGGGTTGGATGAGGGGGTTGGGATCAACTGACAAGGTATTAACCATCAAAGTCAGGTTTATCATTTGGTCTACGATAGCCATCTCGCCAAAGAACTCTGTTTGGCAGCACGTTTATTTTCCTCCCTCCCTTAGAAGGAAATCACCAGAGATTTTTTCACCTATGTAGAGTTCACCAATGTATCTTGGGCAATCTCAAGTTTAGTGTGTGACACTATTACCTCCTTCAGCTTTGGATTATATAATTCACAATCCTTTGGTTACTGATGTTGGTGTGCTTCTTGCATGTGGACTTAGTTGACATTACACTCCAGTGCCTGATTGTTTGGAAGCAAACCTTTAAGACCCCAGATGTTCTTTTATCTGATAGCCGGGAACCATCTAATTTCTTCACCACACTTTGCTATAGCACGCATATCTTCTGTGTTCCCTTCCTGAGGGTGAGTATCGAGCAGGGCCATGTTGTAAGAATGAATTGTTCTTCAATTGGAGCTAGGACTTAGTGTGTTAGCTGCAATTTTTGATGAAGCAGGTTATCAGATCTTTTGCCAATGAAGCCACTGAGTGGAGCTCAATCTTTAATCTTTTAGTAATCAGCTGGGCACTTCATCATTGCATCACCATGGCATTAAATACACACATATGTAAATGAGGTATATATGATTATCTGAAGTACCGAGACAATACACCTGCACTGTCACTGTTACATGTTTGTGAAGTACTGAAAAATTTTGCCACTGATCTCTCTGTGGTATTCTGATAGTCTTAAATGTTTACAAAGGATACCATATGGTGTTTTTCATATGGTGTCCTGTGAAAACATTTAAAACTATCAGTCTTCTGTAAAATTCTTAGTAGCTTCTCTATGAACTAAGGACAAAGAAGTCTTTAACATTGCAAGACACTACACAACTGACTTCTTCCAACCCTCCGACTTGACCTTGATTCACTCTCCCCTTGCTTAGTAGGCGCCAACCAAACTGGTCTTCTTTGCGGTCTATAAATGTTTCTGCATGCTTTTTCCCTACAGTATTTTCATTCCCTGTTTTCTCTACCTAAAATATTCTTTCTTCCATGTTTATTCTAGCTAAGTCTTATTATCCTTTGGGTATCATATTACCAAATAACTTGTGTTTTCTCAAAACTATGAGGCTATTTATGTCAGCATTTCTTGCTATTTTTATTTTCTCAATACGAAATAGTCTTTCCCTCCCATTCAACATGTATTTATTCTGGCCTATAGATCTAACTTCATAACAAAATTTCTCATCCAAAACCTTTTTCTGAAAACCTCAGTCTGATTTGCATGTCCCTCCTCTGTGTCCCCATGGACCAACAATACTTAGCTAACCTTATAAACATCATTTCAAAGAAAATTTCCGGGGAAGTTTTCCTGTACTGAATTTCTCTTTACTAGTGAAAATATTAACCAGCTACATCAACTCAATAAATAGTTCAGTAAGAATGCAACTCAGTTTCCCAAGAATTGTTTTCAGAGTCCAAGGCACCTTTAAAACATAATGTTACCTTTCTTGCTCATATTCAGTGATTTTTTTTCCCCAGTGACCCATAGTGCCTCCCCCATCCCCCAAAATTGCAGGAAGCACTTGGTTAATATAACTTATATTTACATTTATTTGAAATGAAGTTATTTTTGAAAACTCTATATTTTGCTAGATGAATTTACTTTTTCTTTTGAGATTTGGAGAATGGTTCCAGAAAAAGGAGACAAACCATGTTGCTTATGTTTATTATTGTTGTTTATGCTAAACTGTTTGCTCCTCGCCACTGTGTTTTGCTCCCTTTGATCCACAACGAGTTCCTGACCATCAGTTTCCACAGCCATAGGAGGCTGGCTTCTCTCTTTTTGTCCACGACAGAGTCCCTAGTACCTTTATGGAGAAAACCTTACTGGAGCCAGCACTTTATCTAGGGCAGGTAGGAGTAGATGTTGTTGGGTATTCCCACGATGTGTACAGCACTGTTGGAAAGCTTCATCTCACCAGGTAGAATCAACTCACTGACTCTCTGCTGTATTCAGGAAGGATTCTTGGTGGCACAGTGATTAAGCACTTGTCAAATAGCTGAAAAGTCCAGAGTTTGAATTCAACAACCTTTCCATGGAAGGAAGACGCAGCAGTCTGCTTTTATAAATATTGTAGACTTGGAAAGCCTGTGGGGTAATTCTACTCTGCCATACAGGATCACTCTGATTCAGAATTGGCAGTGGGTTTTTTGATTACACATTTAGGAGCAGCAATTATCATGTGCTCAAATAAATAACTGTACTGGTAACTAAAACATTTATTTATTCTTAGACACATTGTAACTTTATGCTGCTCTAGGAATTATATGCACTGTTTTCTTCTATTGAAGTGAATCAAGAAAAAAAAAAAGCCAACTTCTCCTGTGAATAGTTGGAATACCCAGATGTATCAATTAGGGGTCTAATAAAAATAGAATAATCAGAAGATGATAGCTAGCTAGATATTATAAGGAACTTGCTGTCATAGTAGCTTATAGTATTCTCACAAATAATGTTCATGTTAAGTAGTTTTATTCAAACCGTACAAACCATTTGTAAATTGATTTTCAAAAAAAAA
>NW_022111324.1:43846853-43847741 GCF_000313985.2 Echinops telfairi | reverse complement strand
AGGAACTCTCATCCACTGCTGGTGGACCTGTAAGTATGTACAGCCACTATGGAAATTGATCTGGCGATATCTAAAACAGATGGAAATCGAGTTACCATGTGACCCAGCAATCGCCCTACTGGGCATATACCCAGAAAAGGCAAGAAACAAACCAAGGTCAAGAAACAAACCAATGTTCATTGTGGCACAGTTCACAATTGCAAGGAGTTGGAAACAACCCCAAATCCATGAACTGATGAGTGGATTAAAAAGCTGTGGTATATACATACAATGGAGTACTATGCATCGCTAAAAAGCAGTGATGAACATATAAAGCACATCGCTGCATGGGAAGAACTGGAGGAAATCATGCTAAGTGAAGTAAGCCTAGCACAAAAGGACAAGCACAACATGAGTCCACTGAGGTAAGCTTAAAAAAATGCAAAAGAGGCATAGGGAAAAAGTTACTGTACACAAACATTCCTGGGGTGAGGACCAGGTAGTATGGCAAGGGTCAGACCAAATACAGGGATACACATGGTAGACAACTAAAAAGGAGGTGGGGAAAAGAAAAAATAAATAAACAGAACTGGGTAGTGGGGCACAGGGCACTAACCCACCCAAGGGGAGGGTATTGTTTATATCTCCACAGGGAAAGAGGGACCAAATTTCAGTCTGGTGCTCTAACATGTGAATGCAACATGCCAGCGTGGAGTAGGGAACCAGTGGAGAGGTCTGAGGGGCTGGCCCCAATCCCAACTACTTGGACACCAGCCCCTCCCCCAGAAGAATTTATTTCAAAAGACAGCATTGACTCTGTAGCTCCGGGAGAGGGACATGTCTGATCAGAGCACACAGGAGCAGATGAAGAGGAGGGAGGAGAGAGTGGAGCACATCCTGGCCCACCAG
>NW_022111324.1:43804052-43845144 GCF_000313985.2 Echinops telfairi | reverse complement strand
ACAATTGATGTATGTATGGATTGTGATAAGAGTTGTATGAGCCCCTAATAAAACGATTAAAAAAAATAAACTCAGGAAAGAGCTGGCATTACAGTCTTGAGTCTGAAATCTGTAAGGCAATTGTCAGCCTGGAAACTCAAGTAGGATTTCTATATCACAGTGGTGAGGAAAAATTTCTCATTTTCCAGAAAGCTCAGACTTTGCTCTTTAACTGATTACATAGGGCCTGCATACATCAATGAGGACAATTGTGTTAGGCTGACTTCTTTAAAGAAGCAATGAGTGACTTTTATATGTATAAAGAAATTAAGTTGTGCCAAGAAAGTGGATCAGATTGTTTTAGAAGTGGTTAAGTCCAGCTCAGTGTAAGCCCATGCATCAGATGTTAGGCTGGAGCACTTTCCTAAATCACGTAGCTGCTGGGGCTTATTAACTAGGCTGCATGATGACCTCAGGATGCTGTGGGCAGAGGCAGATGAATCCAGTGTTGGCAGGCAATATGGTGGGCCATTGACTTCAATCCAAAAAATCAGAGGTCGATAAAACAGATGTAGAAGTCAGTCAGCAAGAAGAAATAAAAGCCTTCCCACAGATTCTTTAGCAACAGGGCTAAGGCACACTTCTGAGAAAACTTCCTTTCAATAACATCAGTGATGCAACCTGATGTAGGGAGGCAGATGGATCTTTGGCTCTTTAATCCTCCTATAACTGCTTTGCTGCCTATACCAGAGCTATCGTGGAGTTGATTGCATTATGTTAAATCATATTGTGGGGATTATGTGGCCTTAAAAGAATACTTCATTGTGTACATGTGGAATTGTAAATGGATCAAGAGGCAGCTAGGTGAACAGTACAAGTGAATGCTGCAGAGGTTAAAATCCAGGTCCATGTCAGCGTTGTGTCCTTTTACCATATTTAGTCAATCTGTATGCTAGCAAATAATCATAGAAACTGAATTATATGAGAAGAATGGAGTATCAGGATTGGAGGAAGCCTTCTTAAAAGCCTGTGATATGCAGATGACACAACCATGCTTTCTGAGAGTGAAGAGGACTTGAAGCACTTGCTGATGATGATCAAGTATTAAAACCTTCAGTACAGATTACAATGCAGAGTAAAGGAGACCCAAATCCTCCAATTGCATCAAGAGGTAACATAATGATAAATGAAGAAAAGTTTGAAGTAGTCAAGGACTTCATCTTATTTGGCTCCACAATCAATACTCATGGAAGCAGCAGTCAAGAAATCAAATGAATTGTGGTACTGGTGAAGAATTCTGAAAGTACATTGGATTATCAAAAGAACAAATTCATCTGGGAAGAAGTGCAGCAGAATGCTCCTGACAGGCAAGGAAGGTTCGCCTGAGTCTCACTCAATCCTTTGACACCTTACATGTTAAGAGAGACCAGTCCCTGGAGAAGGGCTTAGTAAAGTAGAGGGGCAGCAGCATAGAGGCAGGTCTTGGACAAGATGGATTGACACCGTGTCTGCTACAATGGGCTTACACATAGGATAATTGTGAGGATGGCTCAGGCTTGGGAAGTATTTTCTTCTGTTGTGCACAAGGTTACTCTGAGTCAGAACCACCTCCACGTCACCTAGTGACAATGGACAAACCCACCACTTGTCTTCCGCTTGTCATACTGCGGTGGCCCGTGTGTTGCTGTGATGCTTGAAGCTATGTCACCACTATTTTAAATATTCATAGTAGCAACCAAAGTGAGCAGGTTTCATTGGAGAACCCAGACTAAAAACAAATTAGGAAGAAGGAATTGGCTGCCCATTTCAAAGGAAGAAGCCCCTGAAAACCTTATGCTGAGCACTGAAACATTGTCAGATCTGAAAGCGTTATGGAATGGAAGCGGAGCACTGTCAGAGATCGTGCCGGAGGATGGACTTCTCGGGCCAGAGGGCATCTGCAATGTGACTGGGGAGGAGTCGCTTTCTCACAGTAGAGTTGAGCATGGTGACATAAATGGAGTCGAGCTTGTGGGAGTGGAACCTAACGAATCTTCATTTGTTGATGAGGCGCGACTCAGAATGTATTGAGAATCAGAACTTAGAATGATTAGGTCTGAGTCTGGGAAGTTGGAAGTCCTTAACAATGAAATAGACTGCTTAAAGATCCATGCCTTAGGTGTTAGTGAGCTGAACTGGATTGCATTGGCCATTTTGAATCAGAAAACCATATGGCGGACTGTATGAGGTGTGACACGACTGTGGCATGGGAGGAAAGTGGCTACTAAACAGAGCATTGGAGAGATGGGTATAAAAGGTCAAAGGCATAAATCTGACTCGAGTAGTTAAAACTTTGTCAGTTGATTCCCCCCTCTGATGCACAATGAATCTGATCTGGTTTTCAATATTTTCTGTGTTTTGTTTTGTTTGTTCTCATTAGGGTGTATATGTCATGGGGGGGGTCACCTTCTTGAAGCTATGTTAGATGTTTTTCTATTTTTTGGGTATATGAGCCAGGATTGATGAACCTGTAGGGACAGCAAGGAGAATAAGGGCTTTGTCAGGGAGGGTGGGTACAGTGGTTGGGGTGGGGGTGGTAAAAGGAACATGATGTCAAAGAGTCCAGGAAGAAAGAGAACGTTTGGAAACGTATTGTGGTAGCAATTGTCCTGTTCTGCTTGACAAGATTGAACTATGGAATGATATGTATTAACTCCCAATTAATAATAAGTTATAAATGAAAGAGGAGTGGCATTGTCAACAAGGACATCTCAAGATCTATCCTGAAGTACAATGCTGTCTGTGATAGCATTGAATCTCTTCGCATTCAAGGAAATTCAATCAATACAGCTATTATTAAAATGTATGCACCAACCACAAAAGTTAGTAGTCAAGAAATCGAAGAATTCTATGACCTTCTTCAGTCAGAAATTGATCAAACATGCAGTGAATATGCAGCGATAACTACTGGCAATTGAAATGTAAAAGTTGGAAACAAGGAGGAAAGAGCAGTAGTTGGAAAATATGCTCTTGGTGACAGAACAAAAGTTAGATATCACAGGATAGACGTTTTCAAGACCAAGGACTTCTTTATGGCAAATCTTTTTTTTCAACAACACAAATGGTGACTATACACCTAGGAGACTCATAGACTTTTCCAGGTGGAATACACAGAAACTGAAATGGCTCTATCTGTGGACAGAGATGCCAGAGAAGCTCAATGTCAGCAGCTAGACCATGCCGGGCACTCACTGTGGAGCAGACCACTAATCACTCATACGTCAGTACAGGTTGACGCTGAAGAAAGATAAAACAAGTCCATGAGAGACAAAATACTACTTTGAGTCTATCCCACCCAAGTTTTGAGACCATGTCAAGAACAGAGTTGACACATTGGACAGAACGACACAAGACCTGGTGTCCTGTGGAAGTACATGGCTGACAAACATAGGAGGAAATGTTCTCATTCACTAGCCAGCTGGCAAATGCAAGTACAAACAACCATGAGATACCATCTAACATCCAGAGACGTAGCCCAGTTTGAAAAACAAAAACAGAACCAAGAACAACAAATGCTGGAGAGGGTGTGGAGAGATCAGAAATCTTATACACTGCTGGTGGGCTTGTAAATATGTAAAACCATTGTGGAAGGCAATATGGCGATTCCTAAAACAGATGGCAATTGAATTACCATATGATCCAGCAATACTATTCATGGGCATACACCCCAAAAGAAATAAGAAACAGCTCGTGAACAGACATTTGCTCTGCCAGGTTTACCCCAGCACAGTTCGCAATAGCCGACGCTGGAAACAGCCTAAATCTCCATCAATAAAACAGTGGATAAAAAACCTCTGGTATAAACTCACCATGGGATACATCCCTAAAATAGGGTGATGATACCATGAAACACTTCAAGATGTGGACGGATCTGGAAGGCATTGTGCTGAGTGAAGTTAGTCAAGCACAAAGCTACAGATACTGATGAGATCACTGCACTAGGAACAAGCAGCACAATGGGCACAAGATCAAGGTTGTAGGGCATAACGTCTTCTGGCTGGGCAGCAGACAGCCTGGTAAAACCCGGACCAGCCTCAATTTCCATCAGTAGAAGATTGGATTAAATAATAACTCTGCCCCCCCCCCCCGGCCCAAAGTATATCACCCTGGCATATACACATAAATGCATCCCTGAAAAACAGCAATGAAACCTTAAAACACCTCATAGCACAGAGGGAGCTGGAAAACATTACGCCGAGTGAAGTTAGTTAATCACAAAAAGACAAATACTGTCTGAGTCCCCTGCTACAGGAACAAGCAACAGGATCGGCACAAGCTCAGGCTTTCAGGGTGGCCAGACAGCCTGGTAGAGAGCGTGGCCGGTGCCAGTGAATCCTCGCCCTCCTCTCTAGGTATGAATATGGAAGGTCACTTTGACAGAGGGAGGTGTCCAGCTGTTAAGGGAGAGGAAGGAATGGTGTCTACTGAGTGGCTGCCAAGCCAAACTACGACAAGCTTCCACCAGACAGGTAGACAGACAGCCTTGTCAGAGACAGGAGGGCTACGGAAGGGAAAGTCAAGTCAGGAGAGGTGAAAGGGAACAGACATGTCAGGTGGAGCACAAGTGCTTGACTGGTGGTAGGAAAAGTGGTAGGACTGACCTCCAGGTGGGGAGAAGAATGACTGAACATGCTTTTGGGGACCCTTGGTGGAGAGTGTCCCTAGTGATATGCACCAAATGGGCCACATCGGCCAGGGTTTCTGGGCATATCCTGGGGACCCAAGCTGGGTGCTATGTAATGTTGAGGCATTGAATTCTGAATCTTTGGGGCACACGGCATGCTCCAGAGGCTGCATCAGTGAGATGCATGCAGAAACTCCACTGGGTGAACTGGGCCCTACCTCACGCACTCTTGTAACCCGAGGACTTAAGAATGAAAATTCATGATGTTTGAGGAAGCAGAAGACATCTGAATCAAGATTGCTGAACTGTTGGTAGGGAGACAATCATGGACTTACTACACCAATGCTATATTAAGATATATCTTATTACAGCAAACCAGTGACTGGCGTTTTCAGTGAATATCATTGTAAAATTTCCCCTGACAACCAACTCCCATTGTTTTTGTAAATAGCATCCAGCCACAAAAGGGTTGATTCTGTGCAAGTGTATAATTCAACTATTCTGATAAGAGAGTTAGCCTACATTGGCTGAATATTCTTCTCTCAATTGTGCTTTTAAAAAATATTAATACCAAGGGCTAATCAAAGTCAATATTAATGGACTATCTTTATGCCCCATGGAGATAAGTGATAAGACTCTCTACTATGAATTAACAAGGAGGTTCTGAAAGGGAGTCAAAGACAGATGAAAAAAAGCCCCCAAAACATAGACCCAGGAGTGGGTTTGGGGCAAGCACTAAATCCTAGCTCCAATTTAAGAACAATTAGTTCTTACATCATGACCCTGCTTGATACTCACCCTCAGGTAGGGAGCATGGAAGCTATGGGGGCTATAGCAAAATATGATGAGGAAATTAGATGGTACCCGGCTATCAGATAGAACAGTCAGTCTGAGGTCTTAAATGCTTGCTTCTAAAGAAGTACATGAAAGAAGCACCAACATCAGAGAGTGGAGACAGTAATTTAAAACACCCAAAGCTGGAACAGGGAATCATATCGGAGCCTAAATTGTGAGATGTTGGTTTGCAGAAGTGATGGATGACAGTGGGTCCCCAAGATACATTCGTGAGATCTACATAGGCCTCCAGCAATATCCCTCTATGCATAATGGAGGGATGGGAACAAACTGGTTTCCAAGCAGTGCACTGAAGAGAAGACTATAAAAGGCTGCAATGATAAACCTCACTTGAACCGCTCACTTCTTGTCAGTTGATTTCCCCTCTCATGCCCGTTGGGCCTGATCTGGTTTTCAAATTTTCTGTATTTTTTGTTTTGTTTTTTTTTGTTCGTTCATATTGGGGTTCATCTCAGATGTATTTTGTCATCTTGAATGATGCGGCCCTCTTGAATATTTTTTATGTATTTTTGTGTTTTCCAGTATGTGAAACCCAGGATTGATGAGCCTGTAGAATCAGCAAGTAAAGTAAAGGCTTCTGTGGGGTAGAGTGGGGGTGGGCATTACAGGGAGCTAATGGTAAGGAATTTAAGAAGGAAGAGAATGTTTTGAAACTGTGGTAGTGATTGCACAGTTCTGCTTGATGTGATTGAGTTATGGAACAATATGACATCTTTATTAGCTCTCAATTAAATGGTTGGGGGGGATATCATTCATGAAGAAAGCAAAAGATCATTAAAAAGAGAGGAGAGAAAAGAAAAAAGATCAAAGTGGATGTCAGAAGAGCCTTTGAAACATGCTCTTAATCAAAGAGTAGCTAAAGTGAAAGGAGTAAATGATGAAGTCAAAGAGCTGAAGAGAAAATTTCAAAGGGTTGCTCAAGAAGCAAAGTACTATAAAGAAATGTGAAAAAGCTGGTTAGAAAACCGAAATGGAAGCAAACACAGCCTATCTTACACTGAAAGGTCTCAAGAAAACCTTCAAGCCTTAAGTTGCTGTCTTGAAAGATTCTATGGGTAAAAAAATGAATGATGATAGAAGCATCAAAAGAAGATGGAACAAATACAGAGTCACTGTACCAATAAGAACTAGTCACAATTCCACCATTTCAGGAGGTAGTATATGAGAAAGAAACAGTGGTACTGAAGGAAGAACTTTAAGCTGCACTGAGAATATTAACCCCAAACAGGCTTCAGGAATTGATGGAATACCAACTGAGAATTTCCAACAAGCTGATGAAGCACTGGAAGCACATAGTTGTCTCTGCCTGGAAGATATCTCAATTTTTTTTGTTTTTTGAGATCCCTATTTGTATCCATTCCAAAGCAGATTGACCCAAAAGCATGCCCATATTATAGAAATATAAGATTAATATCACATGCAAATAAAGTTTTCTGAAGATCATCTAACAGTGATGATAGCAGTACATTGACAGGGTCTGCCAGAGAGTCAGTTCCTATTCAGAAGAGAAGGTGGGGCAAGGGATATCATTGATAGCCATCAAATAGAATGGATCTTGATAGAAAGCCTAGAATATCAGAAAGATGTTTACTTGTGCTTTATTGGCTGCGTAAAGCATTTGATTGGGTTGATCATAACAAACTATGGATAGCCTTGAGAAGAATGGGAATTCTAAACATTTCATTGTGCTCATGCAGAACCTGTAAGTCAGTGGTTCTCAACCTGTGGGTCACGACCCCTTTGAGGATTGCATGACCCTTTCACGGGGGTTGCCTGATTCATAACAGTAGCAAAATTACAGTTATGAAGTAGCAACAAAAATAATTTTAGGGTTGAGAGGGTCATTAGAACATGAGGAACTGTATGAGAGGGTCGTGGCAGAGGGAAGGTTGAGAACCGCGGTCAGAGGGAGGGGAAGATCTTTCAATGGGAAGTAGCCAACAATGATTTTTGCTTAGTATGGGAAGGGCCATAGAGCTAGGAACATAAAGTTGAGGAACTCATCCAATGAATCTTGTATTCTCTGTGTGAGTAGTTTCCAAGGGTCCCTCCCAATTTAGTTAGATGTGCATATAAGTCGCTTTAAAAATATTACTTGACTTTTGTTCATCTTCTTATATTGTAAATTTCTTAAATTTATTTCCTCTCTCAGAATATATGATCCCTTTGTGCTCTGAATTTTCCATGTTGACTGAAGATTACTGTTTAAACTACCAGACACACATTTCTTAGTCCCTCCACATTAAAAAAAAAAATCTTTTTTCTAAGAACAAAAATTTAGCTTGTGCAAATCAACTGCTTCCTGATATTGTTTCTCAAGTCTAAAGCCAATCAGATGTTTGTCCTTTAGATCACGTTAATATTTTTTATCTATTTACCTAAAGTTTTCTTCCTTCAATATCTCTTCTTGCCTCTCTTATTTCTCCCCTTCTTATAGTCTAAATAAATGTACTTAAAAAGTTATTTACGGTGCGATGTAACAACGATGACAAATACAACTTTCCTCTAGTTCCTAAATGTTTCCTCCCTGCTCCTACTACCATGACTCGAATTCGACCTTGCAAGTCTGGCTAGACCAGAGGATGTACACTGGTACAGATAGGAACTGGAAATACAGGGAATCCAGGGCAGATGAGCCCTACAGGACCAGTGGTGTGAGTGGCGAAACAGGGAGGGTAAAGGGAGAATGGGTAGGAAAGAGGGAACCGATTACAAGGAACTGTGTGTGACCTCCTCCCTGGGGGACAGACAACCGAAAAGTGGGTGAAGGGAGACGTCGGACAGGGCAAGATATGACAAAATACCAATTTATAAGCTATCAAGGGCTCATGAGGGAGGGTGGAGCGGGGAGGGAGGGGAAAAATGAGGACCTAATGTCGGGGGTTTAAGTGGAGAGAAAATGTTTTGAGAATCATGTACAAATGCGCTTTACACAATTGATGTGTGTATGGATTGCGATAACAGTTGTATGAGCCCCTAATAAAATGTTTAAAAAAATAAATTAATTAAAATAAAAGTTATACTAATTATTATGTTCATAGCTCTAAGGAGCATTCTGCCATTCTTCTTCCGTGGTTGATTGGTTTGTCATTTTGACAGCTCATGTTACTTTCAATATTTGTTGCCAATACCAAAATCCAAATGTATAGATTCATCTTCAGTCTTCCGGATTCAGTTTCCGACTTTCATAGGCATATGAGGCCATTGGCAACACCATGGTGTGGGTCAGGTGCATCTTAGTCCTCAAAGTAACCTCTCTGCTTTTCAATGATATAAAGAGGTCTTGCACAGCTAATTTGCCAATGTATGCGTCCTTTTGTCTCATAACTGCTGCTTCCATGAGCATGGATTGTGAATCCAAGCCTGATGAAATCCTTAACAACTTCAATCATTAGCATGTAGTACATAATGCTTAAGTGAGAAAGCAAAAATGTACCAAGATTTCCTTGGTAAACAAACTTAGATCTCTTGGTTCATTCTTCGAATGTATTGCTCATCTTAGAACTACATTAGAGATGGGAAACTGGGAAGATACTCATCTGAAGACTGCAGTTCTTTGGGTGTGTTTTAGAAATCCGAGGAGTACCTTGCTATTGAAATATTTAATCGCAAGTCTTTGTCAAGCTCTTTTTCTTCTGCAGATTTAGCTGACATTTTATTTGTTAATTTATAGAACAATCACCAAAGCCAGATCTTACCTAATAGTTTTCCTTGCATTTAAGACATGGTTTGGAATTACCTGTCTCTTAGAATTGAGACTCAGTGCTCTATGCCCAAAACTCACTCACAGATCGATGGCCTTTCTATTAGCAATACGTTGGGTTCATGAGAAGCCTCTGTCTGTGGAGGAAGGCATACTCTATTCCTGCGTACAGATTCTGTTCCAGTGGTGGCCCTGCACAAGGGGGGTGGTTGTCACTGTGAATAAACAGGGAGTGAGTTTTTTACTCACTCACAACCATTTAATCCCTTCTGAAAGAAGGTGCTAAAAGGGCTGGAGTATCAGATGTAACTACTCCCACAGGTCTTCTCCCACTTTGCTTCCAGGCTCTTTGCCTTTGCTCCATGTCCTTCAATTTAGGGTGGGTAGTTTAGCTTTTTCAACCCAGAAAGATGCAGTACTATCTAATTTCTAGATAATTTAAAATTTTCTAATGCTAGACATTCTTAAAAAAAATCCTTCCATTTATGATGTTTTCTTCTTAAACACGTCTTCTTTGTCAATGTTAGCTTTTACTTAAATTTTCAAGAAATTGACATTGCATGCTTAATATTTTTCATGAAATTCCTCAAGCTCCAGATTCAATGAAGCATAGGTTTTTGTCTGCAGATGCAACAGGCATTAACTGAATCAACTCTTTCCCTACCATGGACAGGAACTGTAATTTACTCAGCTTGAGAGAAGGATATCCCAATGGAAAGCCCATCTGTTCATATCCAGCACATGTAACATCCTACTTTCAAATATTGATTATGTTACATAATGTAAGATTTATGTTATTTAAGATTACATATTTACGAATACATATATGACCAAACCCCAACTGAAACTGACTTAAACACAAAAGGCTGTGTGGCAGAGGTCCAGGGAAGACTTCCCGCCATCTACTGCTCATACTTCGTCTGTGACGACTTTATTATGTTCTTTAGCAAGCTTTACTCCAGTCATGGCTGAGGTGCTTGTTTTCATTGTTCCAGATTTGTAGTCGCAGTAAAGATAGGTTCACTTTTCCAATAGTTCCTTCTGACATTTCTTAGATATCATATGGTTCTTTCTCTCCCCAAACTCTCTGCACATTTAAAATTAAGGAACTCTCTAATTCTGCCAGTTTGTGAATTAAATGTCACCTCATAGAAGCCTTCACTATAATACAAGCCTTCATCTTCTATTCTTTTCTATAATAGTGCCTTTTAAGGTTTTCCTTTTTGACTTTGTACTTGTTGCATGTATTATCCTTAACCTTCATTGGAATATGATCTCCTCATATATGCAGCCTGAGTGCACATTAGAGTTTCTGAATAGTAAAATATGTTTTACCTTTGGGATACCAGATAAATTCTCAACAAAAAGGAATTATCGGTGACTAGAAGGATGGATGGGAGAATAAATGAATAAAATAGTTACGTGTAAAATATAGATCATTTGAACATAATTATACTCTTCACACTAGAATTTTGCGCTTACAGAGTATATGCTTTGGGTACTCTCAGATCTCCTGTGAGTCAGCATCTGAAGGAAAGAGCGAGCGTCTTCTATACACTTAGGTGAAAGAGCGAAAATTACCCGCATTCAGCACCCATTTCACAGAAACGAATAATTTATGATAAGATCAAATTCATCATCTTTCGGATATATATTCTTGGCAACAAGACAGTATGATGTGCAGATCCAAAAATTGCAAAGGGATGGGATCATGTATGAGTTACACTTTCCCCAAATTCAGAGTGGGTGATAATGAGCATGGATCTCTTAAAGAACCTGACCCGTGATAAAGAATAGATATTTTTAAAACTAAATTAATATGTGCTTTGTTAAGTGTCTGAAAGGGACGTTAAGGACAGAACAATCAACCACGATTTCTGAAAAACAAGCACAATGTTTATAGCTGTTTATAGCACTCCAGTTGACAAGAACCAGTGCCATCATCACTGTGGATGAGCGGTCACCCCGTCAGAGTTTCTGGTTAAAGGCACCTGTGTGCATCAAGGTCTGCCTTGCTGCTTGAAAATACGCATGGAAGAACCCCAAGGTAGCATCAAGCTAACTAACCTGGGTCCATCCATTTTAAATTTAATGAATTCTTGGATTTCCTTGAATTCTTCATGAAAATACTTAGTAGTATACTCAAAATATATGACATGTGCAAAAGAGTAACACATTTCATACAATCTATGGGCTAGATTTCAATGGCGAAAAAAAATATATATATACATATACATATCTATCTGTATGGGTATATATTGCTATTCTCTTTTAGAGAAAAGAAGTGAAATTTGACTTCTTTTTTTTTTGACGTGCTACTAAGCATGTCTCATGACAATTTGAGCCATTGTGCTGGCAGTTTTCTTGGCAAAAAGCCTGAGGCTACATTACTAATTTATCAGCCTTGCTATGCAAACCCGTGCTAGCTCTCTGTAATTCTCTCCCTCTCACTTTCTTGGACTCATGCTTATTCTGCATATTAGGAGAAAGCAGTGTTTCTCTTTTTCATTTTTAGATGAAACATCATTGAAGGCCCTAGGTAACATGTTCCTGTTGTCCCTCCCGGGAAGGCGCCCTCCTCACACTTCTTGCATGTAATTGCTTCTTGAGCTTTTGATGTGATTCTACACAGTCAAGCTTGCACTTTATTCTCCTTGAGAAGAAGAGGCAGGAGCAATGAAGTGTCCCCTCCCCTATGCTTTCTGATGTGCTCTAATCTGTGAGCTGTTCAGAGAGACACCATTGTGATTCGTGTCATAGGCACTGTCAATTAGGTTAATAGACAAGCAAGCCAGGCCCTGGCACTGAACCCTGTCATTTGTCCGTGCTGGTCCATGAAGAATGAAACCCGGAGAAGCAGCCTCTTTCTGACTCATGATGTGTTTTGTTTGAAGAGTCCATTGTAATTTTTGGTCGAGGAAGGAAGGAGTTAGGACAAAACAAGGAAAGGAAGAATTTTTCATTTCTTTCCACCTGCTCATTACCTGGTTTCTGGTGTGTGTGTGTGTGTGTGTGTATTTAATGTATAGGAAAACAAATCCAATTATATGTTATTTTACTTTTAATTTGCAGACCAATCCCAACAATAGAAAAATAGCAATGGCAAGGAATCCTTCAATATAAATTCTATCAATTATGTGTTTACCACAATTAAATTTGATTGCATAACATTGGACTTTTAAAGAATTGTGTCTATTTTTAAGATATATTGGCTGAACATAACTGGTCTACAATAAATAGTGTTAGGATTTCCAGCATAATAAATTATAGGTAGGATCTATTAGAGCTAAAGAAGCTCTAAATTGAATTCTAATAATTATATGGCAGCAGTTGACTGAATCTCTAAACAACTCCCTGCCATGGAGTCAATGCTGACCCTTAGTGACCCCGGTGTTTTCTGAGACTGTCACTGCTTACAGGAGCAGCTAGCCCGCATTTTGTCCTGTAGAGTTGCTGGTGGCTCCTAACTGTCCACCACACAGGTCCCAGCCAACGCTTAACCACAGCGCCATACACACCGCTAAAAAGCTAAGACTGTCCCCCAGTGCATGATCTACAAGTAGGCTGAAGGCACAAGCCATCAAATTAATAGAAATTATATATAAATTATACTTATACAATTATATAAATTAATATATACATATATTAGCTGTATTTCATATACATATAAATGAAACCTGAAGTCATGCTAAAGGGGTTTTATCCTATTTTCATAATCCCAAAGCAAAAACATCCACACCAAAACCCACCATCCAGAAACTATCTCTAAGGTATAGCTTTTAGTGCTGACCCTTATAGCTTATTCTTCTTAATATTACAGTTATTTGCCTGTCATGAAGGCTTTCTGTCATGAATATGCCTTTCTAATTTCCAAATAGCTTCAAAAACAAAAGAATGCATGTGTGCACAAATTATCATCCAGTTATCTTCAAACGACAGCTCACATGAAAAGCCACAACCAGCAGCCAAATAAACCTGTTTTGAGAACAAGAACTTTAGGGCTAATGCATTTGTATGCTATCCTTCAAACACAGGTATGAGTAAAAGCACAGGCTAATATTTAACATGGTGGAGATTATTTGAACATACATTCCAATAACATAATCAAGAAGTAGAAATGCTAAGGTCATTTTAACTATGTGAACCTGGAGCTTAACAATTGTTAAAGAAAATAATACAAGATGATAATTTTAGCATGTTTGAAAGATAAGAAAAGCTCAAAAGGAAGAGGCAGAGACAAACACACAGAGAGAAGTAAAAATCATCATCATTATTTTTTTTGCATGGTTTCTTTTTTTATCTTTTTATTGGGGACTCACACAGCTCTTATCATGATCCATACATCCATCCATTGAGTCAAGCACATGTGTACATTTGTTGGCATCATCATTTTCAAAACATTTTTTCCTACTTGAGCCCTTGGCATCAGTTTCTCATCTTTTCCCCACTCTCCCATACCTTCCCTCCCTCCCTCATGAACCCTTGATAATTTATAAATTATTGTTATTATTTTATGTCTTACACTGACTGATGTCTCCCTTCAGCCCCTTTTCTGTTGTTCATCCCCCTGGAAGGGGGTTATATGTAGATAATTGTGATCAGTTCCCCCTTTTCCCCACCTTCCCCTTCCCCTCCTGGTATCGCTACTCTCATTATTGGTCCTGAGGGGTTTATCTGTCCTGGATTCCCTGTATTTCCAGCTCTTATTTGTACCAGTGTACATGTTCTGGTCTAGCCAGATTTGTAAGGTAGAACTGGGGTCATGGTAGTTGGGGGGTGGGGGGTGATGAGCATTAAAGAACTAGAGGAAAGTTGTATGTTTCATCAGTGCTATACTCTACCATGACCGGCTAGTCTCTTCCTTGTGACCATTCTGTAAGGGGAGGTCTAATTGTCTACAGATGGGCTTTGAGTCTCCACTCTGTACTCCCCCTAGTTCACAGTGATATGATTTTTTTCTTCTGGGTCTTTGATGCCTGATACCTGAACCCATCGACACCTCATGATCACACAGAATGATGCGCTTCTTCCATGTGGACTTTGTTATTTCTCAGCTAGATGGCCACTTGTTTATCTTCAAGCCTTTAAGACCCCAGATGCTATATGTTTTGATAGCCGGGTACCATCAGCTTTCTTGACCACATTTGCTTATGCACCCATTTTGTCTTCATTGATTGTGTCAGGAAGGTGAGCATCATGCCTTTCCCCTGCCTCCCTGTCTCCTGTGTTCCATTATTTTTTCTTACAGATTATCTATCCTGCCTATCTTATCTAGATAGAGATGGAGAGATAATAATAAACACAAAAACAAGACAGAGCAAAACAAAACAACAAAAAACTGAAATCAACAACAACAGAACCAACAGCTAAAAAAAAGCCTTTAAATAGGTCTGTTTGCTGACCTTTAGGAGTGTTTTCTGGTTGAGTCTGATGGGGTGCCAAGCCCTGGCCCCAAAGTCTATTTTTGGTATTCCCTGGGAACTCCATTGCTTTGCTCCCCTTGCAGCTCTATTGAATGCCCTTAGGGTTTTGCCCTGGTGTCCTGAGGTCAGACCGGGCACAATTCCTGCACTGTGCCTCCAGTGTTGTCCCCAGTTGCGCTATGGGTCAGTGAGGGATGTTGTGTTTGTTTCTCGTGGTGGGGCCAGCCCTATGGTCCTCTCCGTGCATTGGTTGCTCTGAGCAGGAATATCATCTTCAGGGCTTGGTGGGCCAGGATATATTCCATTCTCTCTCCTTTCCCCTTTGTTTGCTCTTGTGTGCTGGCATCAGGCACACCCCTCTCCCCAAGATGCAGCTTCAGTTCTGTCCTCTGAAGTGAATTCTTCTGGGAGGAAGGGGGTGTTTTCCACGTAGTTGGATTGCGGCCGCCCCTCTCAGACAAGTAAAACCATTATTATTTCTCACGGTAGCATCCATGTTCATTGTGCCTGTGAGGTTAGGGATTTTGCCAGCTGGACACTCCTTGGTAAGAGTAGGCGCAGAAGCCAATCTAACAATTGGGTCACAGATTGATGGCACCTCCTTGGAATCATAAGCCTTTTTGTTTGACAGAGAGTCCAAGTAGAATTGAATCCTCTTTGGCCCTTTTCCTTCTGTGTGACATGCATCTGGCTTCTCCATCTCCCGATGCATGTATTTATTATCTGCTGATCCCAGAGCCTTCTGAGGACTCTTCATGGTAGATTCATTAGACCAAGTTCAGATTCATAGTCCCTCTGTATCTGCCAGTCTGTGCCACCCTACTGTCTCTGTTTCATCATCCTGCTTCCACAAATTAGGAGAACCCTGTCTTGAACTGGACTGGACTTATTTCTACAACTCTATGAGCCATTTTTAATATAAACCTCTTTCTATATACAAACATATACAAGTGTCACTGGTTTTGGTTCTATAGAGAAGCCAAGCTCAGTGTTCCTTTGATCTTAAAATACTGAAGTGGGTTTTTAAGTTAGTAATTTATTTTTCTATATTTCATTTTTTAAGTTAATATATTATATGGTTATATGTTCTGAATAGGACAACAGAAAGCTCTCATTTGATTTTCCTCCTAGGAGTTTCCATTTCTGAAGGAATGAATATTATTTTCTTACTTGATAATAGCAATTTTCCCCCAGGGCTCCTTGTTTTCCAGAAAATTTTTACATTTAACTCCAGGAAACCATTTCTACTTGCAAAAGCTTTTCTATTTACAAAATAACCATTAAACTTTAGGTGACGGTCTGTCAGAAAAACTTCTTCAGAAAAACTTTCTAAACCCATTGTTTTGAAAGTTCTGAAATTAAAAGGAACCTGCGATATCTGTGTGATGGGGATTTCAAGGTAAATTAAATCAATGAATAGGAACCTTAAGTACTTGTGACAAACCATATTTCATTCTAGAAGTATTCCAAGTAGAAATGACCATCATGAAGCCAAGATCATATGTAATAACCCAATAACACAGCCAAACAAAAACTTATTACTGCACTTGTTCCACTGCCCACTTTCACACATCTTAACATTTTCCTGCTTAACTGAATTAGCATGTGCATTAGAGAAGTGGGTTTGGCATAATATGATACAACTGACTCGGTGGCTTACAAGAACAGCGATGTGTTTTCTCATCCTCATAGCTCTGAAGCCTAGGAGTCTCGATTCCTGGTGTCGGCAGAGCCATGGACCGCTGAGGGCTCTGGGGCAGACCCTTTCTGGCTTCTCCTGACTGTGCTATGTTGATGAGTCATGTCTTGGCATTTTGGGCAAGTTCTTCACAAGACCATCTCTCCCCTGGATGTCTCTCTGTGTCTTACCTCCTGTGTACCATTTGATTTCTCTCCTGCTCTAGTATGACTTTATGTTAAGTGATAAATTCTTCAGAAATCTTAGCTCCAAGCTGGATCATACGCACAGGTACCCAGAGTTAAGCTTTAGCATATTTTTGGAACATTATTCAACCCATAAAAGCATGTCATATTTTATATGTTTATCATAAAAACAAACAAACAAAATCCTTGGCTCCACATTCCCCATTAGTTTCTACTCGATTTCTCACTTCCTATTTACAGAAAAACTCAGGAAAATTATTGTCCATGTACTGTCCCATGGCCCAGTTCCTCTTAATCCATAGCCTCTCCAATTATATTAATTCTCATAGCTCAACTGAAAATGCTTTCATTAATTTGAGGTTACCAATAACAACCATGGTCACTAATCTTTTGATTTACTATGTCTGGCTTTTTAATGCCCCGAGAAGCATTTGATTGGATTGATCACTCCTTTGTAAAAACTTTTCAGTATTTGTCTTGCACAGGTAAGTGTTTCTGGTCTTTATTTCTGACTTCACTGATCGATTCTTGTTTATATTATTTTTAGCATCCTACCCATCTCTAGCTGCTCTATATTCCTACACAATTTAATCTATCGCATTTGTATCTGTATCCCTTTCCTCCCAAGGTTGCTCATTATTCAGACACCTGTCACTACGGATGTGCTTTTCTTGACTGCTTTGTCTTCAGTAGGTTTGGAAGCTATCCATATTGTTGGATGCTGCAGTAGTTTTGTCTTTTACACTGCTGTGTAGTATTCCATTGTACAAATATTTTGCAAAGTAATATTTCACTCCATTACTCATAGAAGTTTGAATTGTTTATTGTTTGCAGGCACCTAATGACAACAGCCTGGATAAAGAGATTACTAAGATTCTTGACTGTGTATAAGACCCCTGACAATGTCAGCAGTTCAAATCCATGGAAGGAAGCTCAGGCTTTCTGCTTCTTTAAAGATACACCTCAGAAACCCAAGTGGCAGTTCTATTCTGTTCTACGGTCATTATCAATTGTAATGGTCTTTTTGGCTATGGGGCATCTCTTACTGAAGATAAACACTTATTTCTATGAAAAATGTTTCCAAGAAAGGGATTGCTAAGTCAGAGAACATAAGACTAATTAGCATTGTTGTTGTTGCTATCAGGTTGGTTCTGACCCCTAACAACCAGATGTACAACAGAACGAAACAATGTCATGTTCTCGGACATCCTCACAATTGTGCTTATGTTTGAGCCCACCAGTGAAGCCACTGTTGCAATCCATATTTGCCAAGCACTGTCCTACTCCGGGGACTGATCTATCCTGACAACACGTCCAAAGAATGTAAGATGAAGTCTTTTTATCCCTGCCTCTAAGGAGCACTCTTGCCTTACTTTTTCCAATGCAGATCAGTTTGTCTTGTAAGCAGTCCATGGTACTTTCAATATTCTTCTCCAGCACCACAATTCAAATTTATTTATTATTCAGTGAAAATCTTCTTTCTCCAATGTTCAACTTACACATATGAGGCAATGTAAAATACCATGCCTTGAGTCATGGCCTCAAAGCAACATCCTTGTTTTTCAGTACTTTAAAGAGGATTTGTGCAGCACATTTGCCCAAAGCAATGCATCTTTTGTTTTCTTGACTGCTGCTTATATGGGTGTTGATTGTGGATCCCAGCAAGATGAAATCTTTATCAACATCAATCTTTTCTCCATTTATCAGGATGTTACCTACTGATCCACTTATGAGGATTTTCACTTTCTGTACATTGAGCGGTAATCCATACTGAAAGCTGTCATCCTCGATCAGCAAGTATTTCTCGTCCTTCTCAGCAAGCAAGATTGAGTCATCTGTCTATCAAAGATTGTTAATAAGCCCTCCTGCAATCCCAGTGCCACATCCTTCTTCATAAAAGCCAGCTTCTCTGATGATTTGCTCAGCATACAAATTGAATGAGTATAGTGAGAGGGTACAAACCTGCGGTATATCTGATTTTAAACCAAGCAGTATGTCCTTGTTCTGTTTGCACATCTGCCTCTTGATCCATGAAGTGTTCTGGAAACACCCATTCTTCTCAAGGTTATCCACAGTTCATTATGGTTCACAGAGTTGAATGCTTTTGCATAGTCAATAGAACACAAGTTAACATCTTTCTGATATTCTTTGCTTTGAGCCAAGATCCATCTGACAGTAACAATGATATCCCTTGTTCCATGTCCTCTTTTGAATCCAGCCTGAACTTCCAGCTCTTCCCTCTCAATGTACTGCTGCAACTATTGTTGGATGATCCCCAGCAAAATTTTGCTTGGATGTGATATCAATGATAATGTCCTATAGTTTTAGCAATCTGTTGGATCACTTTTCTTTGGAATGGGTAGAAATATGTACCTCTTCTAGTCAGTTGGCGGGTAGCTCTTTTCCAAATTTCCTGGCATAGAGTGTGTGCTTCCAGTGTTTCATCAACATGCTGAAAAATTTCAATGTATTTCAATTATTCCTGGAGTGATGGTTTTAGAGAATGCATTCAGTGCTACATGAATTTCTTCCCACAGCACCATTGGCTCTTTCTCATATGCTGCTTCCTGAAATGGTGGAATGCCTACTGGTTCTTTATGGTATAGTGACTATCTTCTATATGCTGACTCATCTTCTTTATGGTATAGTGATTGTCTTCTATATGCTGACTCACCTTCTTTATGGTATGGTGACTGTCTTCTATATGCTGACTCATCTTCTTTATGGTATAGTGACTGTCTTCTATATGCTGACTCATCAGCTTGTAGCAATTGTTAACAAGTCTTCCTCCAATTCTGACGCCACCTTCTTCTTCATATAATTCACATTCTCTGAGTATTTGTTCAGCCTACATACTGAACAAGTATGGTGAGACTATACCACCCGGACACACACTTTCCTGAGTTTAAACCGTCCCTCGTTCAGTTCACAAAACTGCCTCTTCATCCGTGTACAGGTTCTGCATGAACACATGTCATGTTCTGGAATTTCCATTCTACTCAAGTCTATCCATAGATTTTTTTATAGTCCACACAGTTGAATGGCTTACCATAGCAGTAAAACACAAGGACATAGCTTTCTGGCATTCTGTGCTTTCAGCTAAGACCCACCTGGCACCAGCAGTGATCTCCCTTGTTCCATGTCAATTTTGAACGCAGCCTGAACCTCCGGCAGTTCCCTGTCAATGAACCGCTGCAACTGCTGTTGGAGGATCTTCTGTAGTTCTTTACTTGCATGTGATATTAATGATATTGTTCTACAATTTTAGCATTCTATTGACTTTACTAGGTACTGCCAAGAAACTTTTCTAAAACGCTCATATCAATGGACTCTTTGGTAATCAATTTTCCTATGTTCTATTTGCTTCCATATTTCTCCAATACTTAATATTTACAGTCTTTTAAAAGTTATCCATAGTAAATGTATAGGATTATCTCATGGCTTTAAGTTGCATTTTTTTATGATTAATGATGGAAAGAAACTTTTCATATGTTCCTTGTCAATTTTGATGCCTTCAATTGCCAAATGGCTTTTTAAATTCTGTTTATTTTTCAGGTTATCTGTCTTTTTATTATTAATTCTAAATTTACATTTAGGGAGTGCTAAATATGGTTTCTTAATTGATATTATTTTATTTATAATATCTTTTGCATGTCTGTGGCTTACCTTTGAACTTTCACAATACTGTTTAATGTCCTTCTATAAATAGAAATTCTTAATTTTAGTGATGCTCAATATACTTGTCATTTCTTTTAATATCAGGGCTTTCATTTCTTAAAAACCCTGCTTCAAAATATTTGCCTGTTCCAAGATCCTAAAACTATTTTCTTAACTTTTATTTTAGAAGCTGTCCTATTCAGTACTATGATTCGTCACATTTGGGTGTGTGTGTTGTGTGAGGGAGATGGAAGGGTCATTATTGCTATGGCAACACTATTTGTAAATGTCTGATTATCATCTCTCCTAATGAACGGTTCTTAAGTCTTTTCTATAAAGTAGGTTATTTTATTTGAACATATGTTTCTCACCTCTCCAATTTATCCGCCTGGTCTGTTGGTACACATACACTCATTGACATCCCAGATTATATCCTTGTCATAGCTGCGAAGACAGTCTGACTGTCTGTCCATGTGAGTGCTGCAGCTCCTCCCTTCTTCTTCCACGCAGCTTTTGCTGCTCAAGGTGCTCTGCCTTCCCCTAGGGATCCGAGGATGGCCTTTTGAATTTCTACAAGAAATAAAACCAGTAACACGTGTCCTGTGACTTGCATGTGGACCACACTGAATGAGGGGATCAATTTCAGAGAAATGCCATGAAAGCCATTCTGAGTTTCCCCAGCCACGAACATGGTAATAGACTTCTAGATATTAAGACTTTTCATTTTCTTAATGATGTCTGATAGATTTTAAATGTATCTGTTATATATTTATTTAAGTTATTGCATGGTTTTGATGTTATTGCAAGTAGCCTCAGTTTTAAAATTTAATTGATATTTTCTTATTGTTTCCATTAAGACATACAATGGATTTTTATATATTAATCGTGTGTTCTGAGACACTGTTAAATGCACTGATTTGATGCTGTTTTCTTATTAATTTTTTTCCTTGCAAATTAATGCTTATTCTAAGTAGATATAAAATTGTCTGTGAGTAAACACAATTTTGCCTCTTGCATAATCTGCAATATTATATTGTCTGATTGCCATAGCCGGTTCTCAGCATAACATGGGGGGAAAAGTGACAAAAGCAGATTGCCAGGTTTCTGAGATTTGGGGACAAGCATCGATGCTTTCAGCATTAAATATGAGGTTACCTGTAGGTTTTTTATCAATGACTTTTTAAAATCAAGAAAGTTTTATTTCTAATCCTATGATTAGAGAATTGAAAAAAATTATATATGTATTTTTTATTTTATCATGGACATGTGTTAAACAGTACCACCCTTTTCTGCATCATTAGGATAATCATATTGTTTTAGTTTGGGTCTCATTGTTTGGTGGATTGCATACAATTTTGAATATTAAACCATTATGCTTGGATGAACGCTCCTTGGATATTGTGATGGTTCAGGTTATGTGTCAACGTCACTGGGCCAGGATTATCAGTGATTCGGCCACTCTGATGCAGTCATTCTCCACGATGAGATCTGAGATCTGCTATGGTTAGCCAAACAATGGACACAGTGTCCTCACGGATGTGGTCTCCTTCCATATACAGTGAACCCTCGTTTATCGCGGTTAATCAGTTCTAGACCCTACCGTGATAAATGAAATTCCGCGAAGTAGGATTCCTTATTTGTAAATCAAATATTTTCGTAGTTAGAGCATAGAGGACAAGAAAAAACACCCTTTAGTCACCATTACACTCGTATTACCCAATTTATTAAACGAAAAAGGGAAAATACAGTAAAACATTTTGGACGTTACAATTAACATTTATTATTTATTATATTATTTATGGCATCAAGCGTGTACAGTATGAGCCAATCAGTGGCAGTCATGACAGAGCATGCGCTGTTACGCAAAAACCGCGATAGAGTGAAGCCGAGGAAGTCGAAGCGCGAAGTGGCGAGGGTTCACTGTACATGGCAGTGCTTTCACAAGCTATTCTGCTTTCTTACTGGATCAGATCGCACCTACGGTTCCTCGTCACCTTCCGCTGCTTCTTGGGATTTGAGCCAGCAGCCACAAATGGTGGTGTTGCTGGCTGATCCTTGGAGTCATTACCCTCTGCAGCCTGGGACTCAGCAGGCTACCATCCTAACTGCAGACCCTGTGTTCATTCACCACCACAACCAGCAGTGTGCTGGTCTTTGCTTTGTCAGTCCATGCAGCTGAATGAGTAAGGAGAAGCCTCCGCTCTGACATATTATCGAGATGGGAAATTTACCAGGAACGACAACCGACGTGTGAACTGTTTCCTTGGCTGTTGCACTGGTTCGGCTTCTCGAGAGAACCCAGCCTAAGACAATCATTAACAATGATCATGTTAAATTATTTGCTAAAATCTTGCCACGGGTTTTTTTTTCGTGTTCAAGAGACCGATCTGCAATTTTCTTTTGATGAGGTATAGATTGTAGAGGAGGATAATCCTGACATTCTTCACTTTGAAATCACTTCAAATTTTTTTATTTTAAAATTTGAACAAAATACACTCATTGAAACCACTTGAACATAGGGTTTTCTTTATTGGAATATTTTCGCCAATGAATTAAATTTCTGTTATATATATATAAGGCTATACAGATTATTTACTTTTTCTTGAGCAAGCTTTTGTAACTTTGTAATTTTTGAGAGAGACATTTACCTACTTCATCTAAATGATCAAATTTCTAGGCATAAAAATGCTTGCAATGCTTGCTTATCCTTAAAGTTAGGAGGATCTGTAGTAAATTCTCCTCTTTTATTCATTTCATTAGTTAATTATTCCTTTTCTCTGTTTTCTAACATTAGTTTAATTAGAGGCTTATTAAATTTAATGATTTCATGGAAGAACTAGTTTTGAGTTTCATTGCTATTAGCACTATAGTTTTCCTCCCTTATTTTACAACTATCATTGTTTTTCCTTTGAGTTAAATTTAATCTTTTCTAATTTTTCAAGGCAAAATCTAGAAAACTTATTTTAAATATTTAAAGTTGTTCAAAGCACTACTTTGGCTTCATTCCACAGCTGTTTACATTCAATTATTTTATTCTCCTCCAAGTAAATTACTTTCTAGTCTCCAATATGATTTCTGTTTAGATAGACCCACGATTTACTTCGTGGTGTGTTATTTAACTTTCAACTATTTATTAATTTTACAATAATATATTTCTATTCTAATTTCTAGTTTATTTTTGTCATAGCTAAATAATTTCAATTTTAACTATTTAGACATTTTAATGATTCAGTATGTGTCTCTTTGGTAAATATAGCATATGCACTTGAAACAAATATCTATCATCTTGTTAATGGGTATAACGTTACGTACATTTCCGCTAGGTAAGGTTGGATGATAATAGGCAATTCTTCCATATCCTCAACTGATTTTCTACCTACTTTTCATAAAAAGTTCTGAAGGAGTATTATCAGTTGAATTTTATTCCCCATAATACGTGCTGAAATCTTAAGCTCCAATTCCTCTAAATGCAGCATCATTTAAAAATAGGGTCTTTGTAGATGTCATTAGTCAATAGAGATCATATTGGAAGGGACAGGGCCCTAACCCAATATGACTGGTGCCCTTAGAAAATGATCAGAGATCTGAACACAGAAAGGCCCAAACCAGGGAGTTCCTGGGGTCTCCAAGAGTTAGAAGAAACAGGATGAAACCTTTCCCTAAAGTTTTCATAGAGCCTGGAACTGCCGGCACCTTGGTTTTTAATTTCTAGCATCCAGAACTGTGAGAACAAATTTCTATTGTTTCAATCAATCTGGTTTGTGATAATTTGTTACAGCAATCCTAGGAAACTAATAATTTCAATTATAATCATGGGTTTTTCTATTTCTTCTTTTAGTTTGATCACATTTTGCTTTTTGTGTGTTGAGCGCTGTTATTATCTTTATGTTCATATAAGAGTTCCATATCTCCTTAAATTGATGTTTATCCTCTGTGTTTTTTTTAATAATCTTTGTGTAGAGTATACTTTGTCAGATAATGGTAAAGTTGTTTTCTTCTACTTGGTGACATTTATTTTATACGATAATATCCACAGTTTTAGTGTATGTTGTTAGACACCGTTCAGTTTGTTCTGACTCAAAATGACCGCGAGGGCAACAGAAGGGTCAGTGCCCAGTGTGGTGCCAGCCCCACAGCTGTTTTTCTGGTTGAGCCCATTTTGGTGTCTCTGCAGCGATCCAACTCAGTAAGGCTCGGCCTCCTCTCATCCTCTGACCTCCACTTTACCAAGCATGATGGCCTTGTCCAAGGACTAGCCTCTCTTAGGAACATGTCCAAGGCACCTGAAACAAAGTCATCCTAGTCCCCAAATCAGGAAATCACATGCAGTTGTCTAACCTCCGTAACAGTCAACATATAGAACAGTTTCTTCACTTTAGAAATAGTTTCCCTTTTCCTTTGTAGTTAACTCTTCTCCTATAGCAAACCGTTGTGACAAATCCTCATGAAAAAATCTTTATGATTCCCCTTCTTATAATGTTCTATAAATTGAATCATGCAATATACAGACTTTAGAGTCTGCTTGATTTCTCTTAACATGATGATTTAGAGGCTCATTCATGCTATTGCAGGCACTGGCACTTTTTGGTTTTGAATTGTTGAGAAATACTTCCCTGTGTGGATGGTCTGGGCCCCTTTGCCACCAATTGTCCCATTGTGTTCTTTTGAAATTTTGGGCCATCTAGGGAAACGGCTAGCCATTGGCCATCCATCATTTGTCCTTCCAGGCACTGAATATACTGCTTGGATTTTGCCCAGTGGGAGATTCTATCCCTTCATGCTTGTTTTCTAAATTACTCTGGCGCGAAGCTGAAGGGCTACGTTGGGCCTTGGTGTGTGGTGCAAGGGCAGCTAGCGGAACCAGCGGAAGCACCAAGTTGAAGTTTCTATCCTTCAGTCAGCTGGTTGTCTGTGAGATCATAAAGAAGTGTGGGTTTTGAGAGGGCGTGATCTTTTAAGAGTAGCCACAAAATTCAGGGCTACCTTCTCATGTAACTTTCTCGCTCGTTTGGGATATGCTGTCCCCTGATCTCATAAATGCCGCTTCTACTTGATCATAAGGTACCATGATGAATGGTCAATTTTATGGCTCTTTGGATGACAAAAAATTCAGGTAATAATGGGAATCTCATATCACATAAGGATTCGGTGATCTGTGGACAGTTATATACTCTTTTCTAGGTGTTGTGGATTGCCCAAAGGATATGCTCAAATCCTAGACATGGTACCTGAGATTGAAATCCTTTTTGAAGGCACAATCTTTGCAAACTACAATCAGTTAAGTCAAGATGAGGCTGTACTCGAATAAGGTAGATCCTAGCCCAATAGCATGGTGTCATTATTAAAAGATCATCAGTTCAAACTCATCAGCTGTCCTGTGGGTGAAAGACAAGCCTTTCTGCTCCCAGAAAGAATTACAGTCTCAGAAACCCACAGGGGCAACTCGGCTCTCTCTTATAGGGTGACTCTGAGACAGAGTCAACTCTATAGCAGTGAGTCTTGAGTTTATATGAGCAATAAATTAAGTCAGCAAAAGAGGTGATGTTATATGGTGATAATTATTTTGCTGAAAATAAATAATGAGAATAGAACACTAGAAATGTGGTAGTAGGGGCTGTGGATGGAATAAAAATGATGTGAGAATAAACCAATAGATATACCGAGTAAGATAAGTTTAGATGGGTCCTGAGGCATTTGGAGGGGTTCATAGCTCATTGTAAGGATGTTGCACTTACTCTGAGAGAAAAAGGAAGTCTCTGAAGGATGTAGAGACTTCCATCATCAAAGGTAGAATAACATGATTCCAGGAATATGGAAGAACCTCATAGAAAGATGATAACATTACAGCTGAATGAACTTCATGGAGTAGGTCAGCTTCCACACACAAAGAGTTAGTTTAAATTTTTCATAGCACAAGTGCTTGCCAAGTCACCATCAGTCTGTATCAGCTACAGAACAAGCCCTTGGGATACAGAGGTAAGTGACAGGTCCTACTGATTGGAAGAATTCAATGGAGTGAGTGGTAAAACTTATCAGAGAGAGAGCATGGATGTTAACTAACAGTAGAAGTTTCTCAGAAAGCAGGAGGCAATGACTTCCTGTGCTTAATTGGACACACATTCTCCCACTGCAGGGCTGGAGGTTCGCCAGTGAGGATTTGAGGGAGTGCCTCTATGGGGCATCTATCTGCTCAGAGACGCGGGAGGCAAGCTCTCTGCTGCCTGTGCAGGAGGAGCGTGCATGCTCTGATAATTTATTCATGTGCTCAGTGATTGCAAAGTCTCTGCTTGGGAGTCCTGGTTGTGGCTACCTCTGCTGGTGCCATCTGTCGAATATATAAGGGATTAAACACCAGGCTACGTGATCTTTATAATAATGATCATGATAAAAACAGGACCTGAGCAATCCAGCTTTAATGGCTAGATAGCATTTAATTTGCTAATCATCATAACAGAAATACCACACGAGAGTGGCTTTCCATAACGTAAATTTATTTTCTCACAAATCAAGAGGCTAGAAGTCTAATTTCAGGGTACTGTTTCTAAGAGGAGGCTCTATTTTTCATTTTCTTCTTTCTGTTAGCTCTGGGGCAAGGTCCTTTTCTCTTCTGCAATTCTGACACCTCTAAGTTCTTTGGAGGTCATCGCATGGTGACTTACACAGAATTCTCTAGAGAAGCAAAATTAATGATTGTGTGTGTGTGTGTGTGTGTGCATTGAGATGGTGGAGAGGACAATGAAGAGATATCAGAACCCAAGTCCTATAAGGCAAAACACAAACCACTGTGATTCTGAATGATAGCCACCTTATAGGACAGAATACAAGTGTCCCATGTTTTCCAAGACGGTCGTCTTTACAGACGCAGATTGCCATGTCTTACTGACTTTAGTTAGTACAGAGTATTAACCACTGTGATACCAGGACTCTTTGGTCAATGAAAAACCTGCATGGTAAGGTCAATGCCAGTCAAGAAGAGATGGCTCATAGTTCTCTGCTTTCTCACATGGTGCTATCCACTACTTTAGCTCTGTCTCCTACACTCCTCTTTAGTTCTCCAGGTTCTTTGATTCATTGCAATGACTACACAGAACTCACAGCCAATGATCAAAATAACAGGGCATAGTAGGGAAGCTCTTATTGTTTTTAGGTGTCACTGAGTCGGACATGACCCATTGCAAGCCATGCAAAACAGAACAAAACACCACCTGGTCCTGCTCCATCCTTAGAATTGTTTCTCTGCCTGAGCCCATTGTCACAGTCATGGTGTCAAACCATCACTTTGAGGTTCTTCCTCTCCTTCCCTGGTCCTCCACTTTGCAAAGCATAATTGCCTTCTCCGGGGATGGAGACATCCTGACAATATGTCCAAAATATGTAAGACAAACAGTCTTGTCATCCTTGCACCAAGGAACACTCGGCGTAATTCTTCCCACAGAGATCCGTTTGTCCTTTTAGCAGTCGATGGTCCTTTCAGTATTCAATAGCCCACTCAAGTGAGAAATGCTCAGGAGGCAGTTGTTCAGTCAGGACAATCTAAAAAGTTCATTTAGGGCTGCTAATAATTGCCCAAGGGACATGCTACCCTGCTGTAAGCCTCAACCCAATGGCTTTCATATCCAGCAATCCCAGATTTCTTAATTAAGTGCCCCGAGGCACCCCACTCCACAACCCAGCCTCCTGCCCTGAAGAACTCATCTTTCCTTGTTCTGTGGGCTGGGAAGTCCACCACCTGTCTCGTGCTCTAGCTATGAGCTCTGCTGCTGCTCCTGTCAGTGCTCTGGTGTAAAAGCCTTCTCCTGGATCCAGAAGGTTCACTGCATTGGGATCTGTGGGCTCAGAGAATGCCCTGTATTCTCGGGCTTGCTGGGAGTGAGTTGGTTCATTTTATCTCCAGCAGGATGGCCATCATAATGGATCCTGCTAGCAAGCACGCACAACTGAATCCTACCATTATCTCCCCCCGCTGTCTCTTACTCAGACCTATTAGGAAAATGTCCTTTGTGGGATTTACAGAGACCAGAGCTACAAAAGCCACATTAAATAATTCACTATTATACATTCCCAGAGACAGAGACGTTAACTGAGGACCCATCTGAAAGACATTCTCTTACTTGCATGAGGTGTGGGCCAGGGGAGATGACATACAGAGTAGGACGTAGTATTGCTTTCCGCTGCAGTGGGGCCAACTAGGCTGGGAAGTTTCTTTTGGGAGTGAGAGAGGATCTTTTTATAGATTCAATGATGCGAGCTGCTGAAACTCTTTCCTTCATAAAGCTAAGCTACCTGGAATTCATTGCTCCTTTACTGTCATCAAGTCGATTCTTACTCATAGTGACCCTGCAGGCCAGGGTAGACCTACTCCTTTGGGTCTCCAAAACTGTAAAACTGTAACTCTTATCTGACTAGAAAGCCTTATCTTTTCTCTTTCAGAGAAAGATGGTTTCAAACTTGTGACCTTGGGCAAACCCATCAAGCCACCAGGGCTTCTCAAAACTCCTTGTTACATTGACACTAATGGGGTAAGGGTGGGAGGAAACAGGAACAATTTGCTGTTTCTGGTTGAGCTATGGGACCCAGCTACCCATAGAGAAAGGGTATCTCCCAGGAGGGACCCAAGGACACGTGAGGAGTGCCTTATTAGAGTGTTAACTAGTGTCCTTATCCAGATATTTTCTTACTTTCAGATGATAATCAGAGCATCATGAAATAATCAAAATAGAGAACCACACCTTTGTTTTATGGCATGTACTGATGTCCCAGGAGTTGCCTAGCACACTTCCTATGCCCATCTGGTTGGGGAGACCTCCCACCCTCTACTAAGACTAAGAAGAAAAACCTAACGAATGACTTCTATAAATTAGTCAATGAAAAACTTGATGGAATATGACAGAATACCATGTGATATAAGGCTGGAAGCTGAGCCTCCTAAGGTTGGAAGGCAATCAGAGTACATAGGAACGGCAATAATGGGCAAGTGGACTAGCCACTGTGGAGATGGCCCTGAGTCAAGTAACTTTTTATTCTGTTTCATGAAAGGGCCTCATGAGTTTGAACTGACTGCACTCGAACTAACATTGATAGTAACCGGAGTTGGCATGGATTTGGGGAAATCTTTCTGGTAAGATGAGAGATGAAGGCACTTCAATAAGGGTTGATTGCTAATTAAGTACGGCTGAGCAATAGATTCCCAGCAAATGATCCAGAGATAAGCAGAGGCCAGTTCCAAAGGACTTCATGATGTCTGATTGTAAAACTGTGAGCAGCTTAAGAGCCGAACTGTGCCTTGTTCTCTGCTGCCAGCAGAAGGCTTAAAACAAAATGGACTGTAAACATGGTAAGTAAGAGGCTGTTTTAGTCTAAGGCAAAGGAGTTATTGCAGAATGAAGTATAGAGGAATGGCAGTTTTAGCTTTGTATTGTAAAAGGCATGACTAAGGTAGAGTGGGATGGTGTCTGAGGCATTTGCATGCAGCATGGGTGACGGTGCCAGGGACAGTGCTTGGGACAATGAGAGAGTAGAGTACATTGGAGGGGCTTGTTTCTGGTGATTCTTTGATGTCCAACTGAGTACCTGGGATTAAAATCAGCAGGAAAATAAAGAGCCACGTAGGGTAATAGTTTGCAAATAGTCTTAGAAAATGCAATTAGACAATGAATTACAGGATACAACCTAGAGGCAAGAGCATAGCTTGGAGGGCTCAGGGAGGTAGGTGATGATGCACTGGGAGAGAGAAGTTCAAGTCCAGACATTGTCATTGGGCATCCAGAGAATGAAAGAAATCTTTGCACATAATCACCACTTGGTAATTGCATTAATGTATGCATTCATTTATAATGCATTCATTTATTAATATTCCATATCATTCTTCAAGGGACTTAAGTGATATATAGGCAACTGAAGATAAATTAAAGAAAATTCCAAGGTTTGGATCCTGAGGAAAAAGTGCCATTGAGATTTACACATGATTAATGAACACCCCCCGCCCACACCCCATCATTTAGTCAACGGAGAGTCAAAGCAACCCCAGAGGACAGAGTACGACTGCTAATGAGAAGCAATACATTTCATTTGTAACTAATACCAAGGTAAACAAAAGAGAAAAATATTGTCCAGGCCCCAAGCGTGATGTCCCAGGCATTCTGCTATAGCCTATTATTATTCTTTTTCTTCCGCACAACTCTGTGGCCGAGTTCTGTTATTTCACAGACAAGGAGACAACGTTTTAGGGCACATATGGGACTTGGCTTCAAACCAGGATTCCGTCGTCTCTTCATTACACTGTCCTACCAGCACTGAGCCTTGGGAAACAGAACAATCAATGCAGTGAACAGGGTTGAGACCTGAGAGGAAGCGAGAGAGTCCAGGGTGATAGAATCACTATTGAGATGGAAGTCACAATCGATAGTATGAGATGCAGGAGAAAGTCAAGATGGCATAGAGTAAGGGCAGGAGCATCAGGGTTGCAAAACTCTATTTGTGACCGTTGGTATAATGGAAGATGAGCCACTTGAAGCTCAGTCACTGAATTCTTTCTGATCCATAGCCACCCTATACATTGCCCTAGTAGTAGTGAAGGTATGTGCGGAAAGCAGTAGTGACATCTAAAAAGATAAAACAGCGATAACAATAGAAACTTCCCTTAAATTGATTGGAAATTAAAAACAAAGAGAAACAAACACAACAAAAGCCAACTAACAAAAATTACATTCTTGAATGTATCATCAGAATAGACACACCAAACAGCCTTTGCCCTTTAAGACCAAATGAGGGATCCGTCCCCATCTTGAGTGTGGACAAAAGCTAACAAATGGAAAGGTGTTCTGCATGATCTTGGCAATGAAATTATCTGCCTCAGAAGGGATATATCCCTTCCACTCACAACTCTTTGGCCAACTCTAGTCACATGGCCCCCTTGATCACACAGATTTCAGCCCAAGACACAAGCCAAGCATGCCCTCAAACCAAAACCAAACTCGCTGCCATCAAGTAAGTTCTGACTCATCATTACGCTATTAGGGCAGAGTAGAAGTGCTCCTGTGGATTTCCAAGACAGTAACACTTTACAAGAGTAGAAAACCTCAGCTTTCTGCAAGGGAGCAGCTGGTGGGTTTGAACGGCTGACCTTGTGGTGAACATGCCAATGTGCTCCTATAGTAAGGAAGCTGAAAGGAGTACAAGTATTCAAGGCCCCTTCCTGCCCCACTGAGCAAAGCTGATCTTTTTAGTACTTTAAAGAAGAAGGCAAAGAGCCAGTTGATTGAAGCTGGAGAAATTCTATATATTTTTTAAGCGCGTGTAAGGACAGAATGAAGTCATTACTAAGGTGGAAAGGAAAGTGGTAGAAGGGATGTGTTGGAGTGAAGAGAGGACAGCAGCCAGAGTCATTGTGAGACATGGGCTGGAGATGCTAGTCATGTCTCAAATTCTGTCAGGGCCGTACTGATTAAGACGGAGCCGGCAACAGAATCCAAAGGACAAAGGAAGCCCTAAGTCTAGATGGCACCTGAAATTCTATTTTACTCCCTTTTTCCCCCTCGGGGGAAGGGGGGAGTGTTTCATAGCTATATTTTATAGCTATATGGTTTTCTTTACATATAGAATGAACCCAGTGGTGAAGCACTTAAACTGAAAGATCTCCAGATTGAATCTACCAGTCAATCTGCTTCTGTCAAGATGACAAACCTAGACACCTTTGGGGGTAGCTGTACCAAGTCCCTTTTAAGGTCTCGATGAGTCCTAGTTGACCGGAAGGAGGTGAGTATATGGACGGAAAATAGCCCCAACAGTACCAAGGACACAACCCTGCAGCTTCTGACCCTGCTGTCCAAGGGAATAGATGTTTGAATAAGAACGATTGATGGTCAGAGAATGCTTCTCCTCAAGGACTGCCTCCTGATGTGAAGCTGGTCACTCAAGCCACCCTCTTCTTTGTTTACTTAGATAGAAAACAAATTCGGGCCCACATTTCTAAGAAAATGAGTTGTATCCCCAAAGTGCAGAGGGAAACTTCTGGAGAGCCATCGAACAATGCCTGGGAGCACATTCGAAGAGTGGGATCAGGAATGTGACTTGCTGCAAGGACTAGGGGGCTTCAAAGGGTTTGCAGAAGGTTCTGATATCTTTCCGTTCCATTTTCCATGAACTTTTTGAAGCCCCCTCAGATGACTCCAAATGCATGGAAATCCAGCTCATACTGATTGAGGGCACTGGGAAATGGGAACTGTATGGTTTCTTATGACGAAAATGTTCTGCAGGTAGACTGAAGATCTCACTCTACCCAAAGGGCCAATCATTCTAGATCGCCCATTCCCCTTTGCTCTCTTTTTGCTTTCTGCTCTTTCTCCTTTTCTCATTCTCTCTCTCTAGGTGTCTGAGGCCCACTTTCCATGATTTGGGCTTTATTTCCA
The DNA here is from genome assembly GCF_000313985.2 of Echinops telfairi. NCBI lineage: Eukaryota > Metazoa > Chordata > Mammalia > Afrosoricida > Tenrecidae > Echinops > Echinops telfairi. The sequence goes on along the minus strand of NW_022111324.1, from coordinate 43,812,573 downwards.
TATAAGCTCCCTTACTTGGTAACATGGTGTCCAGCAGCATCTCCCTGTTCACATCCTCTAACTCTAAAGGAAGAGAGCTACCCTGTACAGCTTCACCAGAAACCTCACAGTTGTCTCACTGACTCTGATTGGCCTGTTTGGGGGCATGTGACCTTCCCGGACATGATTCCTGTGGCTGGTGCATTGTGAGGCTCTGAGCTAGATGACGCACTGGCCCTCTAATTACTGTGGCATTAGGGTAGGGATATTGGCCCGAGGAAAACTAGAGTGCCAAAAACTGGTTATGAGTCAATGAATGCCGCTTAGGCCACAGGAATGCTTACAACATCAAAAATAAATGAAGTTCAACGTTGATGCTTTCATGAATTCTCTGAGGTTTTTGACACATAATATCCCTCAGCGAAGAAAATAACATTATCCATTATTTTTTAGATTCATGTAGTTTTAAGTGTCCCTCTGAATAAGAACCATGCTGTAAAACAAGAGGAATGTAGTAAGAAAAAAAAAAGTGCCCGACTTAATGTGAGCTGTATGGGTTACAGTCAGAATGTCTTCATTGATGGCTAACTGGAATTATTCCATAACTGTAGCAAGACCTGAGTTATGATGATCTGATTTATAAATAACTCTGATGTGAAATACTCTCACTTTGAAACAATTGAGCTAACCCAGCTTGCAACAGTTTATTCATCAGAATTACCTCCATAAGCTAAACATGTAACTTTTATATTATCCAAAGGCTTCAAGCCTTTTCTTACACTAAAATAGAGCTAAGTAAGAAACTCACATACCTGGGCCAGCTTACCTACAAATGTGACTTAATACTTACTTAGACTTAGAGACACACTCAAGAACAGAACTCTTTCACAACCTGGAGATTGCCTGTAATCTACCCCAGCCCTGGAAGTGAGTCACCAAGAACTGAATATTTATAAACTTCCTGACCTAAAAAATTCAAAATCTTAAATGGGGTCACCTAAGGAGACTGTGGAAAAGTTCCATCCAACTTATTGGCAGATGATTTTAGTTCTTATTTCAACAAGCTTGGTATGAAATGCATGCCATCTGGTTACTGGGAACATTCTAGTGTGGACTAACTGCTTGCGTGAGAGACAGTCGTGCCATTTAGTTGTGAATGATTGCACCTGCAAACGAGAAAAAAGAGCATGTGTTATCATTTGCTTCTGGAGCTAGAAGATTTGATGACACAATGCTGCTGTTTCATCTTTCACTTTTAAAATCTTAGTCTGATCTGTACAGCTGTTCTGCCACAGTGGTTTTGAATATCTGCGCTGTACACTAGGCACAGGGCTGCCAGAGGAAATTTCAAATGACGTCGAGAGTGAAGCCTGCAGTGGTCCTGTCCCATTTCTGAAAGGTTTTTCTGGCTGTTTCACGATAAATTCAGGTCATTCCAATATTGATTTTAACTCTGTGAAAAATGTAATAATTTCGGAGAGGTTTTATGGAATTTCATGTTTTTCCACACATGCCTCACCTATTAAGGTAAAATGAATCAATACAGATCTCTGCCTCCGATGAGCCCTTGTAGACACAAGAAAGGGAATCTCCAGGGGCTGGTTAATCACTTTCCAGTAAGACAATTGAGATACTCTATGCGTGTAGCCTCAAATGGGGAGGTTTAGACTCACTTAATAATGGAAAACTCGGTTACAAAGAGCCCTGTGATGTTATAATCTTACTCTTTTGTAGATTCAACCTTTATTTCACATGTGACGCATTATGCATTTCCCTCAGTATTGCAAAGCCAATACAGACTAAGGGAGTTGCTTATTTTGGAGCAGCATAAAGATGGCAGAATTTAGAGTTTATACAGCTGATTTATGTCAGAGCTCTGCCATATAATCGTTGTGCAATCTTAGGGAAAATGGTTTTATTTTGTGGGGTTTAGTTCCCCAAAATGGATCAAATATAATATCTATGGAAGATGAGACATTTAAATGAAGTGTTACATGTGAGAGTGCTTGGCACATAGGTAGCACTAAATAAATGTTAATCCTATGTGTGTTCCCTAATTTAAGCATTATTCAAATGCCCCATTGGTTTTCCAAACTCATTTCCTTCTACCTGCTGAATGTCCATTCCTAGCACACTTGGATCGTAAGCTCCTCATAGGTAAGAAGAGGGCTTGCTTTTTCAGTCGTGAGTGTGAAAAAGAATGAGTGGATTCGGCTAGTGGCGGGATCTTATCCAGTCGATGTCATTTTGGTTTTCTAATGTGTGTGAAGACTCTCAGGCAGTGGACATAATGCATCTTCATCTTTTTCCCCTGAGCTGAGACTTTATTAATACGGCTAATGGTGAGCTCTTTCATTGTCCACAGCAATTAAACGACTGATGTGCTCATGTCACACACACACAAATATGGTCCCATGCACACTGAGCTACTCAATCAAGTTGCAACAGACCTACTTCTTCAATACCAATATGAAGAGAAGACGTTTTCATGATCTGTCTTCAGAGTGAGAATGAAATGATTAATTATGGCAGCTGAGTAATGGTTTGGACTCAGCACTATGCAATAGGCAACGGAACCTATGTTATATCTAATGAAGCCTTTAAACCAAGAAATGTAGAAATCGAAACCAAACTGCGAGTTCTTTAAAGATCTGTAGCAACTTAACAAAATAGACAGCATACAGTAAGCAAAGGAAAAAGAGACAAGGGATGTAGTAATTATACAATTTCATGTCAACTTAATAAAAGAATGAATGGGGTGGAATTTAGCCTGTCAATCAGATCACAATTTAAAGATGTCTCCTTGTGGTGTGGCCTAATCATGAGGATGCTGGGAACTCCCTCCCTTCCTCCCTGGAGGCAGGACACACTCTCTCCACTACATCTTCCTGTTGACAAGCCACATGGAGCCATGCTGAGGGCAGCTAGAGTCTTGCGATGCTTCCACCCCACCAAGACTTATCTCCTGGCCTGTGATATTCCCGTATTCGGCATCATTGCATGTGCTGCGTGAGTCTGAAGAGGGACTGATAGACTAGTATTGGACATGTGAGCTATTATTGGGCTTATGGACTTGAATGTTTTTTGGGCTGGGCTGGAATGCTTTCTCAATATGCAATTGCTCTTTGATACAAAGCTCTTTCCTACACATGAGTGTCTCTGAGTTTGTTTATTTAGTCAACCTGGACTAACACAAGAGATCATGGTTTTCAACTATTACTTTGAAGAGTGTCATGATTTTGAATGTTTTTTTTACTATTACACAATCATTGATGGGCGTCATAGTTCAAATGACTGAATGCACGTTTGTTTTTCTGTTTCTTAATGCCTTTCCCCTCATCCACTAGGAAAAATAAGTAAGGAGATGTATTCTTAGAAAATTGGCTGGAATGTAGTAACATTAAAAGAATTATTACATAGATACATTAAAGTTAAAAATATTGCGTGGAATATATTAAAGTTGAAATCATTGAAATGTTATTCATATTTAATCCAATATTCTTAAGGATGTAAATTTGTTTCTTAGACATTAACTATGCCAGATTCTAAATTGTGGGAATATGTTGCTTCAAACAATTAGTTTCTATTACTACCACTTTTACAGCTGATATTGAGATTAATAATATGTATCTTTAAAATCAATGCTTGATTGTCACATTAAAATTGATATTTATATGAACTCATATTTCCTTAGCTAGATTGAATTGATGTTTGCTAATTTTGTTTTTAAAAATCTACTTTTTACTGGATTTATATAATTTTTAAAAATTTTGTATAATTGTTTAATATTAAAGTTGAATTTTGTTATTTGGAACTTGGACTTGATTTCTTACATAATAAATCTTGTAGCTATTGGAGACACAAATTAGAATAATTTTTCATTTATTGCACAGATTGGTTAAGGTCAAGGAAATGAAATCCCAGCTGGGATTTCAAAGATGACAGAGCATCTGCTTTAATTAGGGAGGGTCTTAGTTTGTGTTGTGTACAGGAATATAATGAGTGAAGGAGACTTATTACACACATACATATACACACAAATATATATTCTAAGAAATGATTCAAATACACAGTTATGGAGGCTGCAAGTCTCAATCTGTGTGTCATGTGCCAGGCTGGAGGCTTCTCCTGACCAGCATGGTTGCAGGTACTGACATACCTAAATTTGGCAGGTCAGATAGTAGACTACTGGGCAAGTCACTACAGGAGCTGATGAAACCCCAAATCCACATGTTAAATGGCAGGGTGCAGGCTCACACCCCAAGGACCAGAGATCAGAAGATGATGAATCAGATGCAAAATTAAAAGAGGGCAAAATTTCCTAGAAAATCCATTTTTATTGGATACAGGCCTACCTCCAAGAAAATTCTTCTTTTCACTAATTGTCTGTTCATATCAGATCACACAATGGAGGATGATTAGATAATATCTGCCAACCCAATAAGAATCCTGGCTTACCAAGTTTACATATAACTTTACACATCACAGTCCACCCTTGTTAACTTGGCACCTGTATAGATATACATAATATCTAAATAAAGGTAATTATAATGTTGAACTTAAACACCAGATATAATACAGCTAAAATGTGTACAATAAAAATGTCTTAGCCTTATTTACATCTTTTCTTATGTAGAATAAATAATGGAATGAAAAGGGGAAGAAAATGATATTTTATTCATATGAAGGGGTTTCAAAAAGTTTATGAAAAAAGGTGATTGAAAGATGTGGTAGTTACATAACCTGGTGTCAATTTGGGACTTGAGAGGATTAAGAGTGAAGGGGTGGAGTCTAGTCTGTCAATCAGGTCATAGTCAATCAAGCCTCTGTGTGGGTATGGCCTTCTGAGAATTCTGGGAACTCCTGGATTTCCTCCTTGGAGGCAGGAGCGACTCTCTCTGCTCACTCCCTTGGAGACTCTCTATTGACTAGGATGACTCCTGTGAGACATTCCTGAGGAGAAGCCACATGGATCTACCCTGATGCAGCCCTGGGCACTAGAGAAGCCACATGGAGAACCCTGCCAGTTCTGAGATGCTAATAATGTCACTGGATCCAAAGACTTTCTACCCACTGGCCTATGATCATCCTGCACTTGACATCATTGCATGTGTATCATGAGTCTGAAGAGGATTTTATAGATTGGTTTCAGACATATGGGCTAATATCGGACTTATGGGCTTGGACTGGATTGGGTTGGGATGCTTTCTTAATGTACAATTACCCTTTATATAAAACTCTCTCTTACACACATTTGTGTGTTTATCAATTTGTTTCTCTAGTCTACCCAGACTAACACAAAAGATAATGGAGTTTTCCCAAGAACTTTTTGACGGCTTCTTGTATATATACACATATGTTGTATATTTATAATAAAAAAATAAATAAAGAAATATATTTTAAAATTATAGTCCTCTTTTCTGCATTTGGTCATGCGTGGTCATAGCTCATTCTATAAATGTCTTCTTCTTGGATCTATTTTTCCCCCTTTGTCCTGAGCAAGCAACTCAGTGTTTTGTTCTTTGTCTGAAGGAGTGACACAAACCTTCATTCCTGAAGTGTCTGGGCCATTAGTAGTCCTATCAGAATTGAGTTGCTGCAGTTTTTCCTTGCCATTAGAAGGCATGCTAATACTAAAAAGGATCTCAAGGAATCTTGCATGGTAACCTGATGTTGTAGCAGCTTTTCAAGTCACTTGATATATAGACCAGAGTAGTAGACCCACATGACAAAGAGGCCCACTAAACATTAGTTGTAGAAAGAGCCAGATGTAATAATGTCTTCATTTTTGGAGGAATATTTCAACATGCCCCATTGGACCTCTAGACATTTCACTGAGATGAAAGGCACCTGAAGTTTGTCTGATTAATTTCTCACTCTGTAGCACCAACTGTTTTATGAAAACTGTCTAGTAAGTATAATGTCATTAAAGTAATTTGTTAGTGTGACATCTAGTGGAAGGGAAATACAATCAAGTTCCCTGCATAATACGCTATAAAATAGGGCTACGTGTTTTCAGGCTTCTGAAGTAGAGCAGAGTAGGGTTTTTGCTGGCGTTGCCCACTGAGAGCAAGCTGATTCTGGTGTTCCTTTGGAAGCAAAATGAGGAAAAGGAATACCAGATACCAGGAGATACATTAATCGGCTCAAGCAACGATACCCCATCTGGGACAATCGCTTCAGTTAAAGGCACTACCTGATTAAAATAATCCACTGCTATTCTTTAAGATCCTTGTGTGTTGTTTTCTTTCCCCCCACAGGCAAAATAAATGAGTTAAAAGAGGATGTGGTGGAATCACCACCCCTGTACCCTTAAAGTCCTTGATAGTGGCACCAATTTCTGCAACACCTTCAGTGACATGGCTTATCTATGTATCTATTTGTCTAGTGATGGTAAATTCTAATGGTGTCCACTTATCTTTCCCTATAATAATTGCTCTTATTCCACATCATGGATCGAGTGTACAGGTTATTCCTCTTGTTGAGTGTGTCTCCTCCAGTCATGCATTATGCCACTGGGGAAATCATTACCAAAGGTGATCAAGAACTCACGGTACCCACTGTTAGAATGCCTGTGCTACATATCAATTAGTGATCTAACGTCCATATACATCCCAATCTGACTTGTAATGGACAGTGACAGTTAAGTCTTCTGGAATTAGTAATCTCTAAAAGAAATCTGGTTATTTCCTTTGCCCCAGTGAACAGCCACTCTTGTTAAAGGCCACAGTTCCCTTTGGGAAAGCTTGGAGAAAGATTCGTTGTATATTTTTTAATAGTGTAGTGGAATTCTTTCTCAGGGGAACCTGGCCTTTAATTCCTTCAAGGATTTGTAGGAGTGTAAACTGCCTCAAGTCTGGAAATTGATTGAAGGCCTATGACTCTCTGTTTCATTGACTCAAGTCAGACTGCCATTCATTTGGCATAGAATTCCTCCTCTTGTACAGATCAATTAATTATTTAGTAGGTTTCTGATGTATTTCACTTCTAGAAATAATATGCCTAAGTAGACACCATCATAGGCTCTGTTTTAGGTTGGGTTCTCTAGAGAAGAGAAAGTAGTGGTGCGTGTGTGTGTGTGTGTGTGTGTGTGTGTGTGTGTGTGTCTCGCACAGTCCAGTCTATGGATCCAATGTTAAACTGGAGATAGCGCTCAGGGACTTATGAACACAAGATAAGCAAAAAGACCACAGGGTTGTGGTTGTGAGACAAATGCACCCAAGGTCAGCTGGTCAAGACTTATGACTTGAGAGCCAATGAACCCAAGGTCAGCATGTCAGAGGATAGGTCATAATGGCAAGCCACTGATGGCTCCCAAGAGCTACAGTCAATGTGCCTGGCCATTGGCTCAAGTCTACATAGTGGGATGTCAATGATTCAGATGGAGGATCTAGAGTCAGGAAAATTAAGCAAAAAGTTGTTTTCCTGCAGTGTCCACTTACATGGGAAGCAGGCTATAACCTGGAGGCAGTTAATTATATCAGTGCTATGACCTGAGAACAATATTAGATCTAGGCTATGACCTGGTGTTGTATTGCACTCTAATTCTATCCGACTATGGATGCTTACACGTGCTAGGCTTTGATTACATCGTGTTAGGTAGGTCAGGTCACAGCAGATTATCAGATGAGTTGTAATCAATTAATATGGCCCTCTAGCCAGAATGTTTCAACAAGGTGATGAAGCCCTGAAAGCACTTATTCATCTATGCCAAGAAATTTGGAAGAAAAGTACCTGACCAACTAACTCAAAGAAATAAATATTTGTACCCATTCCAAAAAAGGAAAATCCAAATAATGTGTGAATTATAAAGCATGATTATTGATGTATCTTGCAAGCAAACATTTCCTGAGGATCACTCAGCAATAGTTGCAGCAGCTCATTGATGGGAAGATGCCAGAGGTCCAGGGTGCATTCAAAAGAGGTTGAGGAACAAGGTATATCATTGCTGATATCAGATGGATTTTGACTGAAAACAGAGACTATAAAAAAGATGTTTACTTGTGTTTTGTTGCCTATTGAAAGGCATTCGATGGTGTGGATCATAACAAAACTATGGATAGTATTGATAAGCAGGGGGATTCCATAACAATTGTGCTTATGTGGAAGATGTACATGGATTCAGAGGCAATTGTGCAAACAGAACAAGGAAAATTGCATGGTTCAAAATCCAGAAAGTTGTGCATCAGAATTGCATGCTCTCACCATATTTATTCAATCTGTATACTGAGAAAATTATCTAAGAAACTGAACTATATGAAGAAGATTATGGCATCAGGATTGGAGGAAGGCTTATCAACCTGTGATATGCAGCTGTTACAAACTTGCTTGCTGAAAGTGAAGAGGACTTGAAGCACATTCTGATGAAGATCAATGATTGTAACCTTCAATATGGACTACACTTTAATGTAAAGAAAACAAATGTTCTCACCACTAGGTCATTAGGTAACCTCAGAAGAAATGGACAAAAGATGGAACTTGTTAAGGATTTCATCTTACTTGGATCCACAGTCAAGGCTCATGAAAATAGCACTCAAGAGAT
>NW_022111324.1:43800080-43803821 GCF_000313985.2 Echinops telfairi | reverse complement strand
CAGAGAGGACCCTAGGGCCAGCCCCATCACAAGACATCACAAGACACAGCTCCCCCTCACTGCCTCAAAGCCCTACATGGGACAGCATTGAAGACACAGTGTAGGAATTGTGTCCAGTCTGATGCCCACACATCAGGGTGAAACACAAAGGGAGTGCAAAAGAGCAGCAAGGGGATTAAAGCAATGATGTCCCAGAGGAATCAGTGCTTAGCACATCACCAGACCCAACTGAAAAACATTCATCAGGGTCAGCAGACAGACATGGGACTATTTATTTCTCTCTCTTTTTCCCTTTACATCTATCCATATAAGATAGGCAGGATAAACAATCCGGAAGAGAAAATGGCTCCTGAGGGACATGGAATTGGAGGGAGTGAGGGAAAGAGAGCCAAAAAACCCTAGGAGATCTAAAATTGATGGTGAAGAAGGCATAGAATGCCTGGTGGGATCTGATCAAGTGCAATGTAGCTGAGAGAAAGTACTGAGAGCAGAATAAAGTTCAAATATGATAGTGGGATAGAGGAAAGTAAAAAGAAATAGAGGAAAACTAGGAAGCAAAATACATTTATAAAGGTATAAATATAATGGTAGGGAAAGAGGTCTATGTACATATATTTAAATGCTAATTATTAAAGTAGCAGACGGGCACTGGTTCTCTCCTCAAGTACTTCCTCAACACAAGCGCACTTTGTTCTAACAATCCGGCATTCCATGATGCTCAGCTTCCCGACATGATAGCTGAAGTAAAAATGGGTGCATAAGCAAATGTGGTGAAGAAAGATGATGGTGTCCAGCTCTTAAAAGATATAGCATCTGGGGTCTTAAAGGCTTGGTGTTAAACAAGCTGCCATTTAGCAGGGAAGTAACAAAGCCCACATGGAAGAAGCACACCAGCCTGCATGATCACAAGGTGTCAACGGGATCAGATATCAGGCATCAGAAGACCCAAACAAACAATTATGTTGATGAAAACTATAGGGGTTGACGTGGAGACCCAAAGCCCATCTGTAGACAATTGGACATTCCCTCACAGAAGGGGCACAAGGAAGGAACGAGTCAGCCAGGGTGCAGCATAGCAACGACATTGACATATAACCCTACCCGTTCCTCCCCCTCGCCCCCGCTCCCAAGGGGGGATGAACAACAGAAACGTGGTTGAAGGGAGACAGTCGATAGTGTAAGATATGAAAATAATAATAATTTATAATTTATCAAGGATTCACAAGGGTTGGAGGGTGGGGGAGGGAGAGAAAAAAGAGGAGCTGATACAAAGGGCTCAAGTAGAAAGAAAATGCTTTGAATATGATGATGGCAAGATATGTACAAATATGTTTGATATGATAGATGTATGGGTTGTTATAAGAGCTGCAAGAGCCACCAATAAAATGATTTATTTTTTTAAATGTCTCTTTAAAGTGTTGGAAAAGAAGAATGCAACTTTGAGGACTTAGGCACACCTGACCCAACCCATGATTTTTAAATCACCCCCTATGCCTGTGAAAGTGAACATTGAGTAAGGAAGTACAAAGAAAAACCGATGCCTTTGAACTATGGTGTTGGTGAAGAAGATTCAAAATACCATGAGCTGCCAAAAACACAAACATCTGTCTTGGAATAAATGCAACCAGAATGCTCCTTAGAAAGAAGGATGGTGAGCCTCCATTGAAGAGCCCTGGGTGTGTTATCAGGAGAGATCAGTCCCTGGACAAGGACATCCTGCGTTCTAAAGTCGAAGGGCAGTGGCAAAGTGGAAAGATGGATTGATTCAGTGGCTGTGACATTCTGCTCAAACATAAGGTGCAGGGCCATCTGTTGTGCATAGGGTTTCTCTGAGTCAGATCCTATGAGATGACATCTAACAACAATAGCTGTACTTTCTTATGTGATATTTAATCATTCTGGACTCTATGTCTGTGGCTGGAATCCTATTTTTAGGAGGTTCTCTATGATACTAATGGAGAAGGTTATAATTGGATTAAGACCTGATTTATGGACGTATCACACCTTTTATTTCCCTGGGGGCATTGCTAGACTACTATTGTGTCTGACTTAAGACACTATCCTTTGATTCCTTTGGCATAGGGTCTGCTTTAAGATAAAAACCACAGTTCCAGCAAAGTCATTCCTGTTTCTTGACTGAACTTGGGTAGAGGCAAGGAGACCTACTTTGACTTTTGGACATTTGGGGATTCTGGCTCTGGATTCTGCATTTGGCTTTCCTCTCTCTTAACTTCTGATTTGAGAGTTAGCAGCACCTAGAAGCATGTGAGATAGTTCCTGAACGTTTCATGAGTTTCTATGGGACATTGCAGAGAACTGCAGAACCCAGGTATATGAGGAAACTTACCCTGGGGAGGCATGGTAGAAAATGGAGTAGAATAGCATCTTGGAAGAATTGAGCATTTGGGGCATCTTTAATCCCTAATTCATTGGGACTAGTCTGTTAATAATTCTTCTAAAATTAATATTATCGTGTCAGGCGTTAACTGCCAAAGCACTGAGAAACCTGGCCCAGTCAAGCTGCCACAAACCTTAACTGTCACAACTTCATATGAATCAGACTATTCTGATTACTGGTTTGATTTTTCTGTCCATTGCAGTAACCAGACCCACCTTGTCTTCGTTGATCAATACTGTCATTTGGTCCTTAAGCACCCCGGGTCCATTCACCCCCATTGTAATGATGTGTTTTAATTCAAGCAGGGTAGTTCTTACTGCTGTAGCAGTGATATTCAAGATTAAAGCTTGCTGTGGCACCTTTACAAATGTGTTCCTCTCTGTTATGGTAAAAGGTGTATCCTCTGGGTACTCCAATATGGGTCTGTGCTTCCATCCTGATAAATCTATGATAACATTTACCTAAGCCTGTATCTACTTCCTTCAATATCAAGACAAACCTGGCATTTCAATTTGATTTAGTATAGGCCACTGCTTAATTTATGCTTCATCGAACCAAACAAGTAAATGATCAGATCCTTTTGTAACCATTGAGGCCGACACACTGAGTGAAGGGTCTGTTTCAAGTAGGGCCAGATCAATAAACTCAGATTCATTTGCCTGGAAGCTTCTCCCACTAATAGTCCACACTAGTAATAGGCATTCTCACACATGTTTCCCAGTTTTTGTTTGTGTCTGTTAGAAAAAGAAAACATGCCTTTTTGAGAATAGTGTCCCTCCCCCTGGTGCACACTTTGTTCTGTACCCAGCGAAGATGTTGTGGGCCACTCTGCGAAGTGCAGTTGGTGTCATGTCCGATGTGTCTCCAGTCAAGTCTTTCTGCTTGATGTGAAAACCCTTGGCCCACAATAAGGTTGAGTTTCTTTGTAGAGCATTCGATTGGCTCTATCTTATTTTCTAGAGAAAGAATTATAGTAATAATACACTTTTAAAAAATCACACACAAACACACGACTGACTACTTCAGGTATTTGGGTTGTCATACGGAAGGAAGAATTCATAGTCGGGAGCAAGAGTGAGAGATTGAAAAGGGAAGCGATCTCCAGAGAGTTACACGAGAAAGCCATTCAGAGTGCTTACAAATACCTCTCATTTGGAGCATTTGTTCTGTCTTCTACCTTCTATTCTCAGCCCCACTGCACTCTCCACCAATCTGTCACTGTGAGGTAGAATTGACTTGTTTGACTTTGATCTTTACTAATGAACCTCTGTTGGATAACATGAACTCAACAGCAGAGAAAATGAAAAATGAACTCCTGTCCTCAATCAGGAACGTCAGATTGT
>NW_022111324.1:43798322-43799742 GCF_000313985.2 Echinops telfairi | reverse complement strand
CACAATAAAGTTGAAAACAACTCCTTTCTATTTATAGAACTGATTATGTATTGATGCCTTCCATGTTAACTCCAGTCTAATCTGTCCTTATAGGCTATTGAACAGTCATTCAACGAATGACTCAACAATTCTTTGCTAAGTGTTTATTGACTCAGTAGCATTCTCCTGTGTGTGCTGCTTTTGTGTGTCATTGAATCTATTTTGAATCCTAATGACCTGGGATAGCCACAGGGTTTTCAGGTTTTCATCTTCAGCAGGGGTCGGTTACCAATTGTTTTCTCCACTATAGAGTCTACTGGATTCAAGTAATCTACCTTTCGGTTAACAATGAACCACTTAAACACTGTATTACCAGCAGGCTTAAGTATGTAGCTTAGTGAGAACACATCTGATAGGAATAGAGGATACCCTGTTGGAGAGGAATCGTTTGAAAGGTGAAAATAAATTTGATTTGAATTAAAACCTTGGATTGGAGAATGAATTCATTATTGGAAACATTTGAACTGGATGATAAATTATACTGAATAAGAAATACAGAACCACCAAAGATTTTTTAAAAGGAGATTGCACAATTATAGTAGTTACAATGATGGGCAAATAGGAGAAAAAGTCAAGAAAAAGCAATAGTAAACATGGAATTGATTTTTCTTGGATTTACTTTGCCTTGCATTGCTACATTACATTTTTTCCCTCTAATCTCCCATGGCTTCAAGTGCTGAATGAAGAACATGAAATTAAAACAACAAATCAATTTGGTCACCTTTTACACTGAATGAACAAAAGTAAAAAGGACCCCACTCATCTACTTGGATTACATTTTTCTGTATTCAAGTTCTCTCCCTATAAGGTTTGATTAAAACCTATACACTCACTGTAACTCATTTCACTTTGGGGAAAAAAAAAACTTAAATAGGTAATTTTTACACATTCCTAAGTATGTATTTCTTTTAGGTCAACTCATTGATATTGCATAAAACAAAGAAATTCTCCCTTTTATGGTAAATTTTTCAGATTACTGAATGCAACAATTGTGTTTTCCACTTGAGGCTAAATGTTAACTTCATGCTTCACTGGATTTACTGTCCTATGGAAGCTCTCCTGTTTCCATACCTTTCTTAAGTTATGGTTCCCAGGACTAAACTTGGTGGTTCTTTGAACATGAACAGCTTCGTTAGATCTCAACGCTCCACTATAAATCTACATGGTATAGTTCTCTTCATACTTACAAACATATAATTATTAATGGTATTCATATCTCATTACTAGTTCAGACTGGTTGTCTATAAATTTAAACCTCTAAAGATCTCACGTGAGGAGGCTAAGCTCCCTGATGGTATTTAAAATTTTAGGTAACAGAAATAAAGTGTCAGGACTTTAAAAATGACAATGCACAAGTGAATGCTCTCTGTGTGGGATTTGT
>NW_022111324.1:43796669-43797456 GCF_000313985.2 Echinops telfairi | reverse complement strand
CGTACCCCAAACTACATTGCCTTATATACTAATGAAAAAAATAATAAATAATATTTGACAAAAAAGCCAAAAGCTGTTCCTTAAGATAGTTCCACGTTGCTTCTGAGCAGTCCTTGGCTGTGTGATTTATCTTGACCTTCTTTTCACGATGGAGTCAGAGTCCCATTCCTTTGGAGGTGGGCCAGTTAGGCAACATCCATTGTGTTTGATGTATTACAAACAGGTAGACGACTCTCTTCTCTGAGCATATGTTTGTCTTTGAAAAACCGTTTCCGCTTCTGCTGAACTTACTGCAATGGTTCTGACCATACATTTAGCTCTTGGAATGCTTTCAGGAATTGCGTAATGTGCTCATAGTCTCTGGTGGGAATTCGGGGCGTAACACAAAGCAGAAACAAATGTCAGGCTGTGTTCTGGGGTGTGGCACCTTTTCTCTTGATGTCATGTTTGTTTACTGAAGTAACAACTGCAAAGGAATAAAATTGTAGTATTTCATCAAAAATACAATGGGTTTTATGAAGTGAATAAATAAATATTACAATCACAGTCCTGTCTAATTTTCTTATACCTGTGCACTGAGTGAACATTACTATAAGCGCTTAAAATATGCTGTTGTGTAGATAAATGTTCAGAGTATGGGGTTGTAGATTTGCGATTGCCACATTGCACAGCTCCCCCCTGAAAGAGAACCCTGATTCCAAGTGCTGTTATTACCACCAGGTGCCAAACTCAACAAAAAATTAGGTATCACTTCTGCCAACCAGTACGAACCTGCTGAATATCATCA
>NW_022111324.1:43792785-43794984 GCF_000313985.2 Echinops telfairi | reverse complement strand
GTTGCTGGAAAACGTGTTGTGTCTGCATGACGAGGGCGTGTTGGTTGGGTGTATAGGAGAAATAGGATATACGTGCTCAGGAGTGTGTTTTAGTAATGATATTAATCTTTGGAGACCTTCCCGTTAAATGTGTTAATTTTTAGTGAATTGGCGAAAGGGTTATGGATGATGCATTTTTACTTGGTAAGTTAGAGGAGAAGGGTCCTGTGGAGGTGTGGGAACCAGGTTCTAATTATTGTGGTGGCTGAGATGGATGAGCGGTCTGTTAAATAAACCAGCGTTCCTTATTGACCCTGTACTTATATAAGGAGAGCGCTGTTCTTCAATGATTTGAATTTATAACAGAAGGCCTCTTTATAGTAGATTGCTGCACAATTCTGAATTCTCCCCTCTGTTCGGTAAGGTACCAGGGTGGATATAGGCTATTGTAGTTGGTGCCCTGAGGAGGAGGGGCTTCTGATCTGAAGGCAGTTTGGCTAAGGCTGGTGGGACTCCGTGTTTTCTGGCTACCTCAACAGGGGCGGGGAAGGTCCCTGAGTAACCCTAACATGCTGAGTTCCAAGTCCTTGTTGAGGGCTGGACCCCTGTGCTTTCTGTTTCAGAAGCTAGCAGTGTCCGTCTCGGAACTCCCGGAGCCCGCTATGCTGCCAGTTTGAGCTGCATCCCTGTCTCGCTGGAGCTGGCTCTCCGTAGAAACTGGGGTTCTCTACCTGGAGGGCCTAGCTACATCTTGCTGTTAGTGGGGCTTGCAGGGTTCAGCAATGGGATTATCTCAATTGGGGTTCAGATCACTGGGTACAGCGGTCTCCAGCATCCAGGCCCTCCAGAAAGTCCACGCAGATGCCTTTGTGATACTCTAAAGGGGCAGTCTATCTTGAGTCTCCTCCCTGCACAGGGGTGCCCCGGGGTAGCAGGCATGGGCAGCTGATGGGTGCAGGAAGTGCAGGCGGTGGCTGGAAGGCTCGGGAAGCCAGGGAGGCTACCAGCAGGTGTGGGACATGCAAGTGGGTAGTGTTCAGGCTCAGGTGAGTCATGGGGTGGGCGAAGGAGTGGCTCAAGGGATCAGGGCACGCTGGTCGGTAGGCCAGGAAATGAAGGGCACTGGGACACGTGGGTGGTTGGGCGGAGAAGCCTGGCACAGGGGGTTTCCAGGTTCAGGGAGAGCCAGGGTGTCCCAGCTGTCTATCGCCTGTGCTCACAATGGGGCTCACAATGCACAGGTCTCCTGAGCAGGGAGACCCAGGGGGATGTGTGTGGCAGCGAGCACAGCTCAGCCGTCTCTGGGGAAACCACAAAAAGGTCCCCAGGATGCTGCAATACAAGAGCTAGGTCTGAATCCCCCCAACTGGCCCCCTCCCCCGCAGATCCCGCCACCACTCACAGGGGACTGCAGACAAGAGTCCCTACTTCAGTGCCATCTTCCTGGAGGCACTAATTAGACTTCAGACCATCATCCGATTCCTTTGAAGGGAGAGGAGGTAAAAGTCTAATTTTCCAAGTTTACCATGCCGTGGAATTAATGCATTAAGAACAATGACACTAATATGATTAATATTTACAAAGCGCCATTTTAGAAATTAGAATTCTATCAACCCTCCATATGAACAAGGGTCATATGAATTACACAACAAATGAACTCAAAGGAAATCAGTCAAACTTACTCTTTAAGTGAGACACTGAAGCTAGATGTTGTCCAGCTGCAGCTGCGGATGCCCAGCGGTCAGCGCTGAGGCCAAGTTCAGTCTGACATGACACGCTGGTGCCTGGTCTCTAACAAAGGAACCCAGGTAGCATAGTATTTAGGTATTGGGCTACTCACTGCAAGGTCAACAGCTCGAAACCACCATCCACTCCTTGGCAGAAAGCCGGGAGTAGACCCTAACCATTTAACAAGCACGAAAACTCAGACGAAGTTGGATCCTGCTCCATTGCATCACTTTGAGCCGGCATTGACTTTATGGCAGTACATTTGGTTTTGGTTTGGTGCCATAGCTGCTTCATCTGCCTTCTTCTCCAGAGGTCTGATGATCTAAGGGATCACTGGCACTTCATGCCTGTTCCCACAGCTTGTGCCTCCCGTCATCCCTTGGGTGAAGGCTGCACTTTAATCTGACCTGGCTGTTGATTCTTCTTCAGTGGTAGGCTTGTGTGTGATTGTGATGGTAAGAAACTCTGCCTTCAGCATTTCAAATATTAGCG
>NW_022111324.1:43790955-43792216 GCF_000313985.2 Echinops telfairi | reverse complement strand
TCTTGATGTGCACTTAACCTTTATATAAAACTCTCTCTGATACATGAGTTTCTGTGGATTTGTTTCTCTAAAGTACCCAGACTAACACAGTCTTCTAGAGGGAAACCCTTGGTGAAGTTGATTGTCACAATCACTTCAACAATGAACTTGAAGGTGCTGGTGAGCGGAAGGATGACTTAAGATGGGCAGCATTTCGTTCTGTTAGCTCCATTAGTCAGTGCTGATCTGCGGGCAACTATCTCTGAACTATATTTCCACCAGAGTTTGTCTATTGTGACCATTTTTTTTAGTTGCATGAACTTTCTCTCAGGAAACAGAACAACCAACCAACCTTCTTAACCTTTCCTTTCTCATGATAGATAATCTAGTAGTAATAGATAGTCTAGTAATAATAGAAGAATGTATTTATTTCCCTTTTTCCAGGTATTTGGCCTTATTCTTATGGAATGAGCTCCTGGAATGTACTTCTGATATTTTTCATACACTCGGGTTTATTTCTTAAACTGCAAATTCCACCCACAATTATCTTATTTTTTGCAAAGTCGAATTACATGTACTTCATGGCATTCAGGCAGTACTTGAAGCTTTAGTGGAGATGTTTGCATCCTTCAGGCTATGCATTTTCAGGCTGTAAAGAGCCGTGCTCAATTTGGAGACTTTTCATCTGCATGATAAGTGCTACATTGACTTGATTTTCTTTACATAACTTTTAAAATAATTCTTGCTTTCCTTTTTGAAGCCAATCTAAGGAAGCATTCAAATTAAGGACAACGAAGGATTTATTCAAATTGAAGTCCAATTGAGGGTCTTGGTCTCCAGTTTTATATTCATGTCTTTTCTTCTTTAAATCTAACTCTAAGTTGTGATCATCTATATAATCAACTCCAATGAGAGTAGGGAACGCTACCATTTTCAGTCTGGTATCAGTTAAAGATTTTTGCTGACTCTCTTTAACATTTGTGTAAGAGTTTTTCAAGTAACTCTCTGTTCCATCATTTTTTTTTTTCATATCCCCTAACTTCCTAGGAAAGCTGTTTTAGGATTTCCTAAAGGAAAGCATTTTCATCCAAACTATCCATTATTCATCTCTTAGGTTGCTCTACATTCTTATGAGATGTCTTAAAACTGTTTGTGATGTCTGTCGTCGTGCGGGAGGGGAGGGATTTTGGTCTCTTTTCTCAGAGCTAAACGTGTCATCCTAACTTCTTTGGAAAGAGAGGGGCGTGTACAAGATCCTGAAGTGCAGTGGTGGAGCTGTTCC
>NW_022111324.1:43788520-43790370 GCF_000313985.2 Echinops telfairi | reverse complement strand
ACCGCTCAGTTTGGAGACTTTCCATGTGAACTGCAAGCCTCTGGCTGCCAGTACCCTGTGGACCACAACTGACCACATGGAGCCCTGTGGAGTGTTCCACCTCTGACCTTAACAACTGCATGGCAGCCAGAAAAGGCCATCGGTGGGGCTGCAGGAGGGAGAGGCCAAGTTTAATAAAACCATGCTCATTCTATAACTAGAAAAATGATATCATTTATACAGTGCATTAGGGAAAATAGAAACGATTGAATATAGTCAGGTGAGAACAGCCTATGAGCTCTGGCTACTCCAGGCTCCACCTGTCTTGCAGAACATCTAGGGGTCAAAGCAACTTGATGTCATAACCCATTTTTTACTCATAGTGTATCAGGTCATAATGAAAGTGGGGGAGCACAGTGCTTTAAAAGAATATCTATTGTAGTGACTTTGAGGGAGTTTAGAACTGATCAAGGGAAAAAAATTAACTTGAGAGAACCATGTTGTACAACAAATCAGTATTAGGGCCAATATGTTGCCAGTTTACTTGCAGGGGTGATCCACCACCCCCAGATCAGGAGGGCCCCAAAGATAAGGGCTAGGGAAGATGAAGAAGAAAGAATATGGCGTACACGCACCAGGCAATGTGCCTCTGCAGCCAGGTGGTGGGGTCCAGGTCAGAATATTCCAAAGGGCAGCAGCAGCTTAACCCAGGATCATTGAGCCAATTCCAATTCGACCTTTTGGACAAAGTAGTCTTTCCTAGGGTTTGCAAGACTGTAAATATTTATGGGAGCTGACAGTCTTATGTGTCTCTTGAAAAAAGACTGGTGCATTCAAAGCGCTGACTTTGTTTGTGATCACCAGTCCAACACTTAAACCACTGTGGCGCCAGGGCTCCTTCTGTTTCAGTTCTATCTAACACCTGTTTCTCTGGCGAAGGGTCCCCTTCTCCTGATTTACATGTTTCGTCTGTAGATGATGCTTTCTGCTTCCATACTGTTAGTCTTATCAACCCACAGGGAAAGCTGTACACCGTTCTACAGGATCTCCTGGAGTCCACATCAACTTCACAGCAGGGAGTTTGTTTATTGGTTAGTTCCACAGCCTGGAATCCTCCTTCACTACAAAGGCTGTAGGAAGCACTGCCCCCTTTGCTTTTTGTGTGTGTTTGGTTGGACAAGATGGGCAGGGACAGAAAACCGAAGGGTCTCAGCAAAGATCTTAACTCACTGACCTAGATTTAAATTGTGAAAACTCAGGAGAAATCAAACAGCGTTGAAATGTCTTTATTTCACAGTTTCCAAAGGAGCCGGTGTGTGTTAGTTCAATCCAGGCATTCCTGCAGGAGGGAGACTGTCTTCCATTGGTTGTGACCCAGGGACCAAGCTATCTGGCTACCATTTTTGACACATGGTTTTAAGGCCTCTGATCCAATAAGTCATTTTCTGAAGTTTGGTAACTGTTTTAAAGGTCCTTCTTTTGGTAGAATTTGTAGGTCTTTCTGTTAGTATAATTTGTCATCTTTTATTTATTTTTTAGCATTCTTCCACTTTCTGTCTGGAAGACTCAGGAACTCCGAGGAAACTTTGGTGAGTGCTTTTTGTCTACTGTGCCTTTATCCTGGGGGAAATGAAATCCTCCGAGTTGAGGTTGATCTGAGGATCCCAGTGGGCACCAGGACTAAGGCCACAGCTCTTCATCTATTGGAGGACTAAGGCTGAGAGCAAATATGGTGGTAAATAGAGAAGATAGCCTTTTGCATGGACATTTTTTATTGGTTTTATTGTTTGTAATTCAGTGTCTTAAGCTGTGCTGGGTTCTCTAGAAAAGTAAAACCAATGAAATTTATGCAAAGGAGCCCAACAAGTTGT
>NW_022111324.1:43773098-43787729 GCF_000313985.2 Echinops telfairi | reverse complement strand
TTTGTTTCAGTGAACAAAGAGGAACATGAAATGACAGTGATTTGACAATATAGAAGAGGTGAAGAAAAAATCCATCCAAACAGATGCTTTTGAAAAATGTTTCCAAGAATGAAATCACAGATTTTACAAATGTATTGAGTATAATAGAGAGAACTTTGAAGATGATAAGGTTGTTTTGTTAAAAAAAAATATATAGCTTTGAAAAATAATTCCATTTTGGTGGGTACCCACCATAAATATTAGAATAAGCCCCAACACTTTGCTCCTAAGGTTTCCGTTTATACATGCATGAGTTTATTCCAAAGAAGTTATATTTAAACATGTTTCTGGGACCAGTGGATGGTTATAGACAAGTTCTTTCAGAATTACACTTACCTCAGTTTTTAGGGCTCTTCAAAAGAGAGTTAATCAAGAAATTAAGGGATATGATGAGTCAGCTAAAGTCTAAGCAAAGAAGTCAAAAGTTATGGCAACTATTTTTTTGTGTGTGATCCCCAAAGGGTAATCTTTTGGATTTTCTTGAAGACAGAGGATGATAGTGAAGATTTATTATGAAGAAGTGTTGAGAAATTGGACAGCACTGGTGAGAACAAAGCCAAAGAAGTTTCGAGGAATTTTTATTTTTATCATGACAATGCATCTGCTCATTATTCAAGAGTAGCAAAGACTATCTTGGAAAAATGTTGTTGAAAGCTTCTGGTAGCCTGCTTCGGCCTACTGCCAGCCGGTGCTTTCCTATACCAATAAAACGATTTAAATGTTTCTGTGTAAGAGATCAAGTCTTTGTAGGAATAAAATGTTCAGTCTACTCTCATCTGCATTTAACAAAAGTTTGTACTGCTTAGCTCGCTCATTTGTGTACAGCACTATTATTTTTCAGTAGGTCTTTTTTTCTAATGCATTATGATTCAAATTGTTATTAAGCATCTATATGAATTTTGATTCCCAAACTGACGATAAGATATCCAAGTGACTATATATACTAGAAAATCATTAGGCCCCTCAGTATGTAGTCCATACATGTTTTAAGCTAAATAGGTCCTAGAAGAACAAACCTCCATTGACCACTATCTTCCATGGGTATGGTGCATTGTACACAAAATTTCCAAGACAGGAGGAACCTGAGGTTTTGCCGTGCCCACTACAAGTTTGGATTCATATCCAGCAGAGATGGCATGAAACAAAAGATGAAACAATGTGCAAATTGAATCAGATAGAGGTTGAAGTTTTAACATTAACATACTCTAAGAAATGTAAAGGGAGCTCTGGTGCTTTATTGCTTATTGATTGGGCTGCTAACTGCAAGGTCAGCAGTTCAAAACCACCAGCTGCTCCCTGGTGGAAAACAGTTACAGTTAGAGTCTCAGAACCTTCATATGGGCAGTGCTACCCTGCCCTACAGGGTCAGTATGAGTCAGCATTAACCCAATGGCAGTGAGAAGAAATTTAAATATTACAGACAGATCTAGCGCTGAAGGAACTATTTCTCTTGAAAATATGAGTACTTATGTATTAATAATGGGCAGCTAATAATGAACAAATGAATATTGTAAAAGTTGTAATCTAGGGCTTCAAATTATTATCTCTAAGAATCTTTGCAGAAAAAATTTTCAAATCTCAAATGAGTGATTTCTACTCTTTCTTAGAAGTAGTTGTGGTAATATGTGTCACTAAGCCAGTATGGTAGTTACATAATCTGTTGTCAATTTGAGCCTTACAAGTGAAGGAGTGGAGTTTAGCCTGCCAATCAGGCCTCAGCTCGATGACCTCATTTGGAGGCACTAAGGAGATAAATAGCTTGCTGGAGGTGGTAAGGCTTGCTGCCTTACTCCCTGTGAGACATTTCCATTGACAAGACACATGGAACTATGCTAGAGCTCTGAAGCTGGAGGAGCCATGTGAAGTCCCCTGTCAGCACTGAGATGCTTACACCGCCACTGGATCCACAAGACCTTCCATCCACTGGTCTGTGATCTTCCTGCATTTGTTGTCATTGCATGTGTTTCATGAGTCTGAAGAGGACTTTATAGATTGGTATTGGATATATGGGCTAATATCAGATTTATGGACTTGATTTGGACTGGCCTGTGATGTTTTCTCAATATTCAATTGATCACGTATATAAACATCTTTCTTATACACATTTATGTGTCTATGAATTTGTTTCTCTAGTTTACCCAGACTAACACAGCAAGGAAATTCCATAGCAAATGTCATTTGTCTATTATTTTTGTATGTTAAACATTTATATTAAGAACATAATAGCAAATATTTTATTACATATATAAATTTTGATTTTACTATTTTATTCTCAAGAGAAGCCCTGGTGTTGTTGTGCTATGCAGATCAGTAGTTCATATCTATAAACTGCTCCTGGGGAGAAAGATGAGGTTTTCTGCTCCCGTTGAGATTTACAGCCTTGGAAACCCAATTGGTTCATTATGAGTTGGAATCAACTTGTTGGTTCAGAGTTTATTTTATTTTAGTATATTAAGTAGGTCCCAGATATAAGATTGATGTCACCTATGTTCTGAGACTACAGCATGTTGAACCATATTTAGAAAGATATTTTAAGGTCCTTAGGTAATGAAAATGGTTTATGCTAGAACATCAACCAAAAGCTAGGCAGTTGAGACTGACCCACCAAACAGCACCGAGGGAGAAAGACCAGCAGGCTGTTGCTGTAAAGCTTCTACCGAAAAGACTCGATGGAGTAGTTCTTTGCTGAGACATCTGGGATTGCCAGGAGTCAAAATAGAATAGAATTTGCCTCTTTTTTTCCCCTTTTTTCTCCTTTTTCTTTAGAAAGTGACTCTAATTCTATTTGTAGAAAATATTTAAAGAAAGAAATTCCTTCTCAGGGATTAAAATGCATGGTTATTCAAGGGCAAATGGAAAGATGCTACTGAGATAAAATCACAGTGTGAATTGCTCAGATTTGATATGATTTTTTTCTTTTTAACTTATTTTCCCTTCATCCCTTCAATTCAAAATCTGATGTACTGCCTTGAAGGGAGGGAGTGTACCCTGTAACCATCAAAACTTTTAGGGCTTCTGAGCAAGGGACAAACATCACACCACTTTGCTAGGGGTGTATTCTCTCAGGTCATGGGAGACATGCCTGGGGGTCAGATCAACTCAAACTCCAAACTCATTGCCATCCAGTAGGTTCCAACTCACAGTGACCCTAGAGGACAGGATAGAACTACCCCTGTAGGTTTCTGAGACTGTAATCTTCATGGGAGTAGAAAGCTAGTGGTTTGGGACTGAAGAGCTTGTTGATCGAAGCCCAGTGCATGACCACTCTACCATCAGGGCTCATAGGAACAACCTAAAAGGCAGGTAGCCTAGGGGGTTGTCGTTGCCCTTACATGAGACATTCTCTGAACATTTCTGAGTGTTCCTCTTGGATTAAAACAGTGACGAAAGAAGCAGAGGGGACAGAGCAGTTTTGAGTCATTTGAACAGAGGCAATGGAAACCATTTGATTCCGTCGCAATTGCATGTATCCTTGTAATTACTTTATATAATCTTTAGGTTGATGCTAAGGAACCTAGCAGTGTTACCAATCAAAGGTCTGCAGTTGAAATCCACCAGCCACCCCTTGGGAGTTTGCCTCCGTAATTACTTGCAGCTTTGAAAACCCTATGACAGGGTCGTTTGAGTCAGTTGGAACACTGACTGCAGCCAGTATCGAGTGCAGTGGGCTTGCTTTGATTTGGTTCCGCAGTGGGTTGCAATCTGGGATGACACCACCTACACTAGAAAACCCCCATTGCATTTGTTGGTTTAAAAGTGGTGCTCCTTTGAAATTAATGTCTAGCATGCATTTGAAAACCGGTTATATTACTTCGTAGTTACATCTTGGCATCGATCCAAACAAAATAGCTTGATCAACCATGCTTTCTAAGCACACCTATCTCTAGGGGCATCTACCAACCTGTAAGTATTTGCCACATATATGCAAAGAGTCTGGAGCTATTCTCATTCACACCAATAAATTGGACTTACTTTGCTGTTGTTTTTAGTTGTCATCAAGTCAGCTCCCACCCATAGTGACCAGACACACAACAGAAGGAAATACTGCCCGATCCCGTGCCATCTTCCTAGTTGGTCCTGTGCTTCAAGCCATGCTGCAGTCATTGTGTCACTCCACCACCGTCAGGGTCTTCTTTCTGCTGTGTCTCTATGTCACCAAACATGATGTCCTTCTCCAGGGACGGGGCTTTCCTGACAACATGTCCACATTATGTAAGATAAAGTCTCTCCATCCTTGCCTCTAAGGAAAACTTTGCTCATATTCTAAGACAGACTTCTTTTTCCTTTTGGTTATCCAAAGTATTTTCAATATCCTTCTCTAACACCACAATTCAAAGGCATGGATTCTTATTTAGTCTTCCTTATTCAATATCTAACTTTCGCATGCATATGAGGCAATTGAAAATACCATGGCTGGGGTCAGGAGCACCTTAGTCCTCAGACTAACATCATTGTTTGCAAGGCTCTGAAGAGGTCTTGTGTAGCAGATTTCTGCAATGCAATGTCTTTTGCTCTTCCGGACTGCTACATTCATGAGCATTGACTGTGGATCCAAGCAAGATAAAATCCATGACAACTTCAATCTTTTCTCCATTTACTAGGCTGCTACTTGTTGGTCTAGTTGTAAGGATTTTGATCCTCTTTATGTTGAGGTATAACCCCCACCGTAGCCTGCAGTCCTTGGTCTTCATCAGCAAGTGCTTCAGGTGCTCCTCAAGTTGTGTCATCTGCATATCCCAGGTGGTTAATAAGCCTTCCTCCAATCCTGATACCATATTCTTCTTCACATAGCTCAGCTTCTCTGATTATTAGTTTCCCACACAGTTTGAATACGTATAGTGAGAGGAGACAACCCTGTCGCACACCTTTTCTGACTCTAGACCACACAGTACTCCCTTAGTCTGTTCACAACACTGAGTCTTGATGTACAAGATCCTCATGAGCACCACGAAGTTTTCTGGAATTCCTATTCTCGGCAGAGGCAAGAGTATCTTGGTATAGTCACATGAAACACAAGTAGTCATCTTTCTGGTATTCTCTACTTTCAGCCAAGGTCCATCTGACATCAGCAATGATAGCCCTGTTTCACTTCCTCCTCCAAATCTTGCCTGAACCTCTGGCAGCTACCTGTCAATGTACTATTACAACCATTGTTGGGTGATCTTCAGCAGCATTTTACTTGCATGAGATATCAGTGATACTGTTCTATAATTGAGCATTCAGTTGGTCACTGTTCTTTGGAATGGGTACAAATATGGGTCTCTTCCAGTCAATCGGCCAAGTAACTCACTGTCTTCCAAATGTTCTGGCATAGGCAAGTAAGTGCTTCATCATCTTGTTGAAACGTTTCAATTGGTACCCCATCAATTGCTGTATCCTGTGCCTAATTCTTTCAGAGCAGCTTGAAAGTCTTCCTTCATTACCCTTGATTCTTGCTCAAGAATCTTGAAATGGGATATCAACCATTTATTTTTGGTACAGTGACTCTGTATATTCTTTCCGTCTTCTTTTGATGCTTCCGGCATCCCTCAATAGCGTGTCCATTGAAGCTTTTCATGTTGCAACTAGTGTCTTGGGTTTTTTTTTTCTTGAGTTCTTTTAGTTTTCAGATATGCTTAGTGTTCTTCCCTTTTGCTTTTCTAATTCCAGGGCTGTGAACCCTTCATTCTAATATTTTACTTTGCCTTCTTGAGTTGCCCTTTGAAATGTTCTTTTCAGCTCTTTGCCTACTTTATTTCTTCCATTTGCCTTTGCTACTCTATGATGAAGATCTAGAGTCTCCGCTTTGACCTTTTCTTTCTTTTATTTTTATTAACCTTTTTCTTTCCTCGTGAATGGTATTCTTGACCCCTCCCACAGTCCCACAGGTCATCAGGTCTTTTGTTATTAGTGTTCAATGCAGCAAATCTGTTCTTCAGATGATCTTGAAATTCAGGAGAGATAGACTCAAGGCACTATCTCCAAATTACTTCACAACCTGAAATGTTTTTGTTTCATTTAAAAATTGGTCCTCTATTAAAGGTCTCCGTAACATCCCTTTGAAACTACTGGAAATACTTGGGTATCTCAGTTTTGCCATTAACGGGCTTTGTGACAATGGTTAAAGAAGTCACAGAATCTATCTGAGTGTGCCACGCTGTCGTTTCTTAAATAAGAGAGGCAATGCTAGGTGAGCTCCACCAGCCCTTGGACTTTGACACTTGGCAAGGCTGCACTGGCATTCAAGAATGTTAAACTGCAACAAGCTGAGCTCTTCCTCCTAGTGGCCCAGTACAGCGGTAAAGGAAAACATGCCCATGTTTTCAGACATGGAGATTGTGTTTCTTCTTTTGATTCCTAGGGGTAGGAAAACAAACACACTCGTGGAAATGGCAGGCCAGAGTATCCTAGCATAGAACGAGACTAAGTAAAAAGCTGTGGAGTTCCTAAAGGGCAATATGCAATTTTAAGAAATAGATGAGATTTTAGGACATTTTTGGATCGACAGAAAAATTGTAAGCACAGAGAATTACCACATGTTCCCAATCCACTTTCCTTTATTACTAATGTCTTACATTGGTATGGTGTGCTCCACATAATGACTCAATATTGATATGTCACTAAGCTTTCCATAGTTCTTAGCCAATCACTCTTTCTCTTCCTGGATCCCATCAGATACTAACTGCGTTCACTTGTCATATCTCCTTAGGCGCCACAGAGCTTGCACACGTTTGCAGAATTTTCTTGTTTTGATGACCTCCATGGTTGTGAGGAGTGCTGGTCGGGCGGATATCGTGCAGAATACCCCACGTTTGAGCTTCGCCTGATGTTCTCACAGTTCTATTAAGGTTACGAGTTGAGGAGGAAGACGCCAGCGATGAAAGGCCATTTCATCACATCCTATTACAAGCACATACGTTAGCCCTGGTTACCCCTGTCAGCAGAGTCCTCGATTCCTTGGCTGAGGGCATGTGGCCAGGTTCCTCCATTGTACTTTTCTTCTTATTCTTCTCATCCTGGGCTTTTTGGAAGGAATTCACTATGCACAGCCTGCACTTGGGAATGAGGATTTACAGTCCCTCTCCCTAAAACCAGAATAGATACGTAATTATGTAAAACCCTTCTGAAAGGGAGATTTGTCCTCCTCCCCTATTTAATTATTATTATATAATTGATATATATTCATATAGATTCATGGGTATGTATACTTTTAAGTTTGTCATAAGCCAACACAACTTTCCTTATTTTATAGTTCAGATTGTTCCAACCTTAGTTATTTGTAGCACATTTAGTTGGCTCATGTGTCTATAGGGAGCCCTGGTGATACTGCTTATAAGTTGGGCTGTAACCACAAAGTCCGAAGTTCAAACTCACCATCAACTTCTTACGAGAAAGATGAAACTGTGTGCCCCAGTAAAGACACACACTCTCAGCAGCTCTAGATAAGGTGGCTGTGCATCAGACTCAATTCAGTGGCTGTGGCTAGGTTTAAGTGGTGGTGGTTTTCCTACAGTGTACCGACAGCAATGCAGGGCTTTTCAAACCCATTTTATTGGCAGAGAATTCATACATCATATGATTCAATTGTTCAGTCACATCCAGAAGAGTTGAGAGATCATAACTACAGTTTTAGGATATTTTCTTCATTTGTGTATTCATCATTATTAGCTCCCTATTTCCCCCAACGTCCCATTGCCCTACCCACACGAAACCATTAATCCAGTGACCTTCTCTATATGTATATCTATCCTAGATTTCATATCCAGAAAAACATTAAAAAATAAAAAAGTAAAATAGATAAAAAGCTCAATTGAAGAGGAAGCAGAAAATATTAAAACTAGAATAAATTTAAATGGACAATGAGGGAGATCAGTTGATATGGTGCTAAATATTAAGCATACTGCATCTTCAACAAGCCGTTTTCCAATGCAGCCATTCTGCATGATAGCACGGCTATTATGTTCAGTTACTAAAACACGCTCAAGTCTCATATTTTTTGCCCCAGTCCTAGGATCAGTTCTTTTACCAAGAACCCTTAGTCTCTGTTATTCAATATTTTTATTAAGACAAAAATCTGTGCTCAAATTGTGCTTTTTGTTGCTTTGAAGAATCCTCACTTCTAGGCTCTTTCAGCTGAGATGCACACACGCATTTCTATAAGTTTTCATTCTTATCTACCTAAGCAAGACATGAATTAATACTAATGCTTCTAAATCTAATACATAACACATAGATTGCTCTAGCATCTCTCCCTTCCTTGTCTTTAATTTCCCAATCCATAGTGAAAATCTGGCTCTCCCCATCTGACGTCCATTTATTTAATCGCTTTATTGAGGTGTAAGTGTATAGCACTTTCAGAGTTGCTAACTAGTACTCCGTTGGAAACAATTTTGTCAATGAGAATATAGAGGTGTTATTATTTTATCCTTTAATCATATAGACTTCACTTATTTCCAAAGTTACTTAAGGCAGCAAGCACCTTTTCACCTCACACTGTTCAGTGAAGTTATTTCATACATTTGAAACAGCAGTTAAAATCTTTTTTTAATGTCTGTGTTCTATTCTGGGAAGACTCAACCTCCCAATTAAAAAAAAATCTGCATAATTTGATTCACCCTATTATAAATGTCTCTGAGTTTTGACAAATGCATGTTTTTATGGATCCATTATTGTATTAGCCTACAGAGTATGTTTATTGTCCTTAATTTCCCTTATTTAAGATTTAGTTTATTAAATAATTACCCTTCTACCCTCTCCAAACCCCTGGCAACCACTGATCTGTTTTTGGTTTCGATAGTTTTGCCTTATTTGTAACATCAAATGTATGGCAGGATATTGTATATAGGTTGACTTCTGTCACTTACTAATAACTCCTGTCCCTGTCACTTACTAATATTGAAGGTTATTTGACTAGCTGCTTACACACAGCAATGTGCATTTAAGGTGTCTCCATGTTTTACATCCCTTGGTGGCTTATTCCTTTTCAGAGCTTATCCTCTGTATTGACATCACACAGCATGTTTATCCATTCATATGCTATTGATGATCTTGGTTGCTATAAGTTTAACTGCTATGTGTGGCAGTTGTACCTGATCTATCGGGTCACTCTGAGTCATCCTTGAATCAATGGCAGTGAATTTGTTTTCTATTACAGAAATATCACCAAGGAGTGAATTTAACAAATAGAAATTTACTTTCTTAGTTTAGGAGGCTAGAAGTCTGAATTCATGGTGCTCGCTCTAGGGGAGGGGCTCTTCTCCCTGTCTGCTGTGGACACGGGCCCTTGTCTCTTCTAACATTCTGCCCTCTGCAGATCTTTACATGCTTGGCATCTCTCTTGCCTCATCTCTGATTCTCTTCCTTGTTTGTTTAATTGCTTTTATATTTTAAAAGCGATTGATTTAAGACACATCCTAATTAATCTTGTCCAATTCACATAACAAAGACAACCCTTCACAAATAGGATTATAAACACAAGCATAATGATGATGGCAACAAATGTACAAATGTGCCTGACACAATGGATGGATGGATTGTGATAAGAGTTGAATGAGCCCCCAATCAAATGATCAAAAAAAAAATAGGCATAACGGTTAGAATTTGTAACACAGACTGTAGGGGACACAGTTCAACTTAACTTGTAACATCTGGGGACAATTTCAAGATAATACACTACCTTTGAAATGATAATATACCATTTTGCATCTCCATTGTAATTTTTAGAGAAAAATTTTAGTGGTTGCCCTTGAATTTATAATATAAAATTACAGCTAATTTATGGTCATAAGTAATGCAGAGTAGCCTCAATCTTCCCTCTTATTCTTTATCCAATTACTGCCATCAGTTTCATTTGTCTCCAGGGTCACGCTCAGACACTGTTCTGTCCTGTCATACAGAGAATCACAAGGAGCTGGAATCGATCCCGTGGCATCTGACACCAACAGCATTCACTGTAATAAATAGCCCTGGCAGCCTGGGGTGTTACGCATCGAGCTTCAAACCAGAAGGCCAGGAGTTTGAGCTCACCAATCTCTCCTAAGGTTAAAGGTGAGGTTCTTCCGCTCCCATCAAGATTTATAGCCTCGGAAACCCCAAGGGGGCGGCCTGCTTTGTCCTGGGGGTTGCTATGAGTCGGAGTGACTCGATGCCTCGAGTTTTATAAGCTGTAATAACCCTGGACATTGCTGTTAATATTCCTCCGAACAAACATTTATGCTCTGGATCAATAAAAAACAAGAAAAATAAGAGGTTCATTTATCTTCATTGTTTCTCTGATAATTCCCCCATTTTAACATGTCAGATTTTATAATATTTATCATTTTTTTTTCTTGAATAACTTTTTTTCTCACCTTTTAAACTTTTCTTAAAAGGCACATCTGCTGCTGATGAAGTGCCTCAGTTTTGAATTTTTCTGAGGCAGTATTCCTTTATCCTTTGCCTTTGAAGAATAATTTTACTCCATATAGAATTTCAAGGTTGGTTGGTTTCTTCTATTAATACTTTAACTATGTTACTGTACCCTCTTTTTTCTTTCATAGTTTCTGGTGAGAGATACACTGTAATTGTATCTCTTTCTGGTGAGAGATACACTGTAATTGTTACTCTTTTTCCGCTATAGACAGTTATTTTCCTTCCCCACTTGTTTTAGGATATTGTCTTCATCTCTTCTTGTCTTCTGTATTTTTGTGTGATTTACCTAGGTGTAGAATTTTTGATTTCTTGAATGCTTATTTTTGGAGTTGTCCTGCTGTGTGTTTTCTGAACTTCTTGATTTATCGCTTTTGTTTATCGCTAGGCAGTTCGTAACCATCATCACTTGAAAGCTGATTTCTGCTCCCGTCTCCCTTCTTTCCCCCCCTTTTGATTATCCATAGAACACGTGATACCCTTGGCAATGTTCCTAGAGATCTTGGATAGCCTGTGCCCTTTTTCTTTCTCTCGTTCTTTCTTTTGTATCATTTATTTGCTTCTTTTATTTTTCAATTTGCCTTTCACTTGAGAAGTCTTTGTCAACATATCTTTAAGCTCTCCAATTCTTTGATCGATAGTGTTGAGTCTACTGAAGAGCCCCTCAAAAGCAATCTTGTTTTCTGTTGCACACTGAAAAAAAAATCACTTATTAGCATTAATCTATTTGATTCTTTCTTAGATTTTCCCTTGCCTGCTTACATTATTCATTTGTTCATGATTATTATCTTGTCCCATTAGACTCTTTACTATGTCTACCATGTTGTTTTTAGGTGACCTTGAGTTGACTTCAACTTAGGGATCCAATGGGACAGAACAAAACTTTCTCATCAGGTTTCCCAGGTTGTAATCTTCACAGGAGCAGATTGCCAGGGCTTTGAACCATTGAACCACTCACTCCCTCCCTGCCACTAAGCCAATGATGATTCACAGGGAACCGCTGTGTGGTCCCAAGGCTGTAACTGTTTACGGGACTAGAAAGCCCCATCTCTTTCCAGAGGAGTTGCTGGTGGTTTCAAACACCAGCCAACCATGCGGATCACAGCCCAACTCTGACCACTACACCACCATGAGTAGGTTCAACCCATCAACCCAGATCAGTTAACAGCTGAGAGCTTTGCCATTGTTATTTGTTTGTTAGTTAGTTTGCTTGTTTTAAATCATTTTATGAGAGCTTTTACGATGCTTATTACAATCCATACATCAATTATATAAGGTCTATTTGTACATATGTTACTATCATTCTCTTCTAGACAGTTACTTTCTATTGAGCCCTTGGTATCAGCTCTTCTTCCCCACCCCCATGACCCCTTGGTAGATTACACAGTATTATTTCCATCTCTCACACCAACTATGGTCTCCCTTCCCCAATGGTTTCCATTCATCTTTCCCCTGGAAGGGTGTGTGTGGTTGTGTGTTGATCAGTTTCCCCTTCTCCCCTCCTTACCCCCTTCACTCTTCCCAGCTTGTATCTTCTTCCCATTCCTGCTCCTGAGTTGCGGGTGTCCCAAGCTCTTATCTCTTATCTATGGCTGTGTACATGTTCCGGTCTAGTCCAAAGTGAGAGGAATCACTGGGGTCATGGGGGTGATGAAGCCTCAAGGAACCAGAGGAATATTGTGTGTTTCATTGGTGCTTTACTGCACCCTGGTTGACTCATCCCTTCTCTGTGACCCCTCTATGGGGGATGTTCCATTGTCTACAGATGGGCTTTGGATTGTTGCTTCAGTCTTCCTCATTCTTAACCATATTATTTTGTTTGTTTGATTTTTTAAAGGTCTTCTAATGCCTGTTACCTGGTCCTGATGACACCTCATGCTCGCACAGACTGGTGTGCTTCTTCCATGTGGGCTTGTTGTTTCTTTGCTAGATGGTTGCTTGTTTCACTTCAAGCCTTTGAGACCCCAGACACTATATATTTTTAATAGCCAGGCACCACCTGTCTTCTTCACCACATGTGCTTATACACCCATTTTGTCTTCAGTAATTGTGTCGGGAGGGTGAGCATCTCAGATTGCCAGTTTGTTAGAACCATATGTTCTTGTATTGAGGGAGTGTATGAGCAGAGGCCCAAAGTCTGTCCACTACCTCGGTGTATTGCCATATAAATATATGTACAAACTTCTATCCTTATGGTTAATGTAATTACATACGGACATCCCTATGCTCACACCTCTATCCATAGTTTTGCTTCCTTGACCATTCTTCTGTTTCCTTCTACCTTCCTCCTGCCCCACCATCATGCTCCATCTACTTCTGCCTCATAGTGCTTCCTCTCCGCTAGATTACTGTTGTGCCAGCGCTCCCAGGATCTCTATATCCTCCTCGTTGTTTTTTATGCCCTAGTTGTTCTCCTGTCTATGGTGCTGTTTGCCCACCACACTTCTCCTCTGCCTCCTTCTCTCCTGATGTCCCCCGGGACTGTCGGTCCCGTTGTTTTCTCCTCGAGCTTGCTACCATGCCTGTCTTGTGTAAGTAGGCATATCAGCAATGGCATAGTACAACCAAATAGAAAACAAATGGTTGACCAAAAAAAAGGGAAGTAAGAAGTAGGAAAACAAAACAAAACAAAACAAACAAACAAAAAAACCCAAACAAGAACCACAGCAAAAAACCCCAAAAATCAAAAACATGCATGCTTCCAGGTCTGTTCGCTGACCTTTATGACTATCTCCTCACTGGTCCTGGGGGATTCCGGGAACTGCCCCTCCTAGCCTGCAATCTATTTTGGGGGGCTTTTTAGGGGTTTTGTGGCTTGGCTTTGCTCCCATCACTGATCTGTTGTGTTCCCTGCTTGGTTTGCCCCATTGTAGAGGGTTCGGACTGCACTTCCTCTCTGCTGTGTGCCCCCAGTAGTGTCCTCTGTTGCAGTGTGCTCCACCAAGGGGACAACATGTCGTGAGCTGTTGTGAGGCTTGTAGTCATCTCTGTGTCTCAGCAGCTCCATGCTGGGGCGTCATCCTCCAGGCTGGGGGTGTCGATACAGGGTCTCAACCAACCATTCCTTTCTCTTTTTCCTTCTTGGTTTGCTTCCATGTGGGCCTGATATTCTGGCCCCTCACCCAGACCTGTAGGTTTAGAATTGTTCTCTGTCACACGCACTTCTAGGGAAGGAGTTGGTTTGACTCAGGTTGGGGCCGGCCCGCCATTGTTATTTACAAGTCTCCATCAGACAATGGTTACACACCGGACTGCCGACTGCAAGGTCATCGGTTGAAAATCACCAGCCACTCTATGGGAGAAAGATATTATTCTGTAAATAGTGTTTCAGAATCCCATTCAGGCAGCTTTCCGCTCTCCGACAGGGTCACTCTGAGTTGGATAGGACTCGCAGGCAGCTCTCTGCTCTCCGACAGGGCCACTCTGAGTTGGATAGGACTTGATAAGGTGAGTTTGCTTTGGAGTCTGGGTCTGATGGGCCAAAGCCTCTGTTGTATTTGCATCTGGCCTTCATGCTCGCTTTGTCTCTTCAGACGTTCTTGGTTGCTTCTCCCCTCCCTTATAGCATGTCTTGTATTTCCTCTCGAGAGCTCCAAAAGTCAGCACCAAAGTCATGCCATCCAGTTGATTCTGACTCATAACGACCCTACACGACAGAGTAGAACTGCCCTGTGGGTTTCTGAAGCTTCAAATCGCATCTTTCTTCCACAAGGAAAGATGGCTTCACACTGCTCACCTTATAGTTAACAGCTTAGCATAGGACCTACCATGTAGTGGAGAGTGAGATTGAGGTAAATTGGTAAATTTAGCTGAGTAGTAGGGCTATGTTTATCATTTTCTGCTGATGAAAACTCCAGGTGTTTCAAAAATACTTTGGTGTGTTGCCTGTTATCTTTTGGTTTCCATAGAGATTTCTTGTTAAATAATATCTGAATTTGCATTTTCCTAGCTGGTCCATTAGGCTGGTAAAGAAATTAAAATAGCTACATTGGAAATGAAAAGAAAAAGTGCTTTTCTCTGTACGTGGCATGATATTGTATATAAAAGTCCCAAGTAATTCAATTAAAAAGCAGTACTATTAAGCATGGCCAGAGCGCTCCTTAGAAGCAAGGACGGTAGGACTTCATCCTACATATTTCCGACATATCGACAGGTGAGACCAGTCCCCGGAGAAAGACGTCATGCTTGGTAAAGTGGAGGGGTGGT
>NW_022111324.1:43745291-43772942 GCF_000313985.2 Echinops telfairi | reverse complement strand
TAATACACCCAAAGCGACTGTATTTCTCCACACTAGCAGCATAGGGATGTGCAATCTGAAAATGAAATTAAGAAAACAATTCAACATGCAATAGCAACAAAAAGAATTCAAAACGAGATAAATTTACAAAGAGAGCAAGAATAATACTAAGTAGATTACAAAACATTATTATAAAAATTTTAAGGAAGATCTAAAGGGATTGATCCTATGTTTACACACAGGAAGAATTACTAAATTGGGATTTAAAAAAAAAGAATTACTAAATTACAATGACAATCTTAGTAAGTTGAATTGGCAAAGTTGATCTAGAAATTAAACATAATCTCGATCAAAATCCAAATTTCCTTTTTGGAATAAAATAACAAAATGATCCTAAATTGCTATGAAAATGCAAGGGACTCAGAAATGCAAACCAGAGTGAGAAAATAGAGCACATTTTATGAATCATTTTTGGTGTGGTACTGGTATAAAGATAGGCATATAGAACAATGGTATATAATTGAGCATCCAAAAGCCTTACCTTGATGGTGAAGGATGTAAACATAAAATGCATAGGGAGAAAGAAAATCTCTTCAACAAGTCACAGCAAGCTTTTCGAGTGTTTCTGAGGCTGTAAGTTATTTCAAGGCCGAAAGCCTTACCTGTCACATGTAGAGCAAATGGTAGGTTTGAACTGCTGACTCTGAGGTTAGCAGCTCAGCACCTCACCCACAGTGCCACTCAGAGTTCCTTTTCATTAGTCATTAGAGAAATGCAAATCAGAACCATAAGACACGCCACTTTACACTCACTAAGAGAATTTCTATGAGTTGGCACCGCCTCAAAGACAGGTGGTTACTTCAGACTGACTATAATAAAAATATAAACAATAACAAGTGTTGGAAGGGATATGGATAAATTGAAATGGTTTCCTATTTCTGGCAGAGATGTAAAATAATTACATATTATAAAGTGGCTGCTTGGGGAGTTGAAGTATCCCTCAAATCGTTAAGCTCGGTGAAAGAACTCTGCCACTAATGACCATGCATTTATGTGATTATATTTATATGAAACGGTACAAATAGACAGGTCTCTAGAGACACTACACTGATTAGTGGTGCCTATGGCTGTAGTGTGAGATAATGGGAGCGATTGCTAATGGGTATGAAGTTTCTCTTGGGGGGATGATAAAAATATTCTAAAATTAAATTGTGGTAATGGCTGCACCACTGTGACTACACTGGAAAACATTGACTTGTCGACTTTCAACAGGCAAATTGCATGGCTTTTTAATTATATCTCAATAAAGATGATGTGGCAGTATTTCAACTAATCTGAATTGAAAACAAAAATGTAATAGCTCACCAGGCTGAATTACACTAAATGCTTAAATGCTAAGGTTGAAAGGAGAGAGCAGAAACGGAAAGTTCAGATTTGGTTCATGGCTCTCAGGCTGGAATTAAGCTCTCAAATTTATTACAAGTTAACATCTGTCTCTGTCTGTAAATGTCAATGAAAGCTTGTTGTGGTCAGTTTTAAAATCAGATTTACTTGCTGGTCTTACTCCCAAATTTGCTAGTCTGCCAGAAGCCAAAAACCACCCTGTGTTTAGTCTCCTTCCTCAAGGCCAAAGGAAAAGCATGGTGAATGTCGAGAGTCCTTTCCTCTCGGGGTCAATGCCTCCACATACATCTTAGCCATATACCTTCTTAAAGAAAGGGGGGCATTCTATGAAATAGATGAGCGATACAACCAAAATAGTAATTCTGACTCCTATTGACCCTATATAACTAACACATCCCAAATCACGTGTTTCTATTTGACCCCTTTAAAAAAAGAGTGTTTTCTTCAAGATACCATCAAATACACTTTGAGTACAAAACATGTGGATTGCTCTTCTAACAGATTCCATTGTTATGCACTACTATGGTTTAGTGTATACTTAATTTAGTTATTAGGTACTGCTATCATTTTTACAAAAGGAACACTGGTGGCATAATGGATTATGAGGTGAGCTGTTATATGCAGTTCAAACCCACCAACTCCCCTGTGGGTAAAAGAAGAGGCCTTTGGCTCCCATACAGATTCACAGCCTTTGAAACCCACAAGTGCAGTTCTACTCTGCCCTATAGGGTTTCTATCGGGGGCATGGACTGAATGAATGGCAGTGAGTTTGGGGTGATTTGTATAAGGATCCCTGGTGGCAATGCTGGGTAAGGGTGAGGCTGCCAAGTGAAAAGTCAGTGGCTCAAACTCATCAGCTGCTCTGAGGGAGAAATATAGGAATGTTGGACTCTGAATGGGGTCACTATGAGTACGCATAACTGGATGGGCGTGGTTTATTGTGTGTATGTGTGTGCTTTGTATGTTTTAAGGAAAATAATTTTATTATTTGAACACAATTTTCCCTTTGAAGTTGATTTCAAAAGCCATTAAATGTATTTCAGAACAAGTGAATTTTGTAGAACAACATGAGATACAGTCATGTATCTTGCAAAGTGATTACTGACACCAACGGAAATCATAAATAGCACATTCCTTTGACAATGGGCTGAGATATTCAGTGTGTGCAAGATATTGTTCGTCTGCAATCCTCAGACCTGCCACCCAACCTTCAGTTTTTCTGTTATTATAAAAACAGCTGTTGTAGCTCTTCTGCAAGTTAAAAAACAATGAATTTTCCCCTTCTTGGTTATTGGGAGTCTACTCATGAATACAAGTAAAATACAAGGACTTTATTTTGTTTATTTGGCACAATACCTAAGTGGCCAACATTGGGTGGATGATAAAACTGTAGATATTGTTGTTGAAAGGGAGCTCCTGGGTGGTGCATAGAGTTAGAGTGCTTGGCTGCTAACAGAAAGGGTGATGCTTCAAGTTCACCTAAGGATGCCTCAGAAGAAATGCCGTCAACCTACTTCTGGGGGGAAAAACAAACAATCAAACGATCAAGCAGCATCGAAAACGCTATGGAGCACAGTTTCACTCTGACACCCGTGATATTGCCATGGTCTGGTCTTGACAGGATAACGGGCTTTGGTCATTGTAGAAAGTAGGCAAGTGAGGAGAGTAAAGGGCTCCCTTTGTGGCATTGGTGTACTGGTTCCTAAATAATTTGAGCAGTTACTTATTAGCCTGAAAACTGGCACTTCTTTTGAATTAGTATGAAATAGCTCTTCCTAATATGAAAAGGAAGGCGCTACTTTGCGGAATGAGGTGCCCCTGACCCAAGCAAGCCATGGTGCTTTCCTTTGCCGCCATATGCACGTGATGGTTAGATACGGAATAAGGAAGACCGTAGAGAAACAGATGCATTTGACTTATGATGCTTTATGGACTGATAACAACTTTGTCTTGGAAGAAGCACAGCCTGAGGGGAATGGATAGCACGACTTTGTGTCACACACTTTGGACTTCTTTTCAGGAGTGATCCGGTCCTGGAGAAGGGCCTCTGGCTTGGTAATGTAGTAGTAGTGCAATGACAGTGAGGAAGACCTTCCCCAGACAGACTGCACAGTGGCCGCATCAGTGGGCTCAGGCACAAGAACAGTTGTGAGGATGGCCCAAACCCATGTTTCAGAAGCCGAAACAAAGTCCAAACTTGACAATGTTGCAACACTGTCATGGTTGAGAGCAAGATCTCCAGAGCCAGCCCCAGTTCAGTTCAGTCCTTGTTCCTCCGGTCCTGGCACTGAGACCTTCCTGTGTTCCTATAGCGACACTGACACTAGATGCTTCTTCTCTCAGGTTGCCTGCTTCTCAGGGTGATTGTAAGGATCAAATGAGAATCAAATAGTGAGAATAATTTCAATTATTGCTAAACTCTATTCTGTAGAAAACATTCACTTAAGCATGAATGAACTACTTATTAACTTTAAATTATTTCTACAAGTATACGTTGTGATCTGAAAAGGAGATAGAATTCAAAGCACATCAAATGGATACTATTAGAGTCATATTAAACAATGAACAGGAACAGGAACGAGAGTGTGTGTATTACATGTTTATTCAAGAATTGAGCTACAGGTAGAGATGCTCCTTTGAATAGCAGTAGATGTCTCTGTTTTCCTTCTGTGTTTTCTGCCGTCCTTTCCCCTGTCTTCTGTAAGCATGTTTCTTCTTTTTTTGACAATGCACTTGAAACTGATGCAAGCACAGGAAATTTAAACACAAGAAAGATGGTCGTTGCATTTGTTTATTATTTCAGATTTGAGCAGACAGTAAGTTTATTGAAGGGGGAATACTTTGGATTTAAGGGGGCTGCTTTGGAAAAGAAATCCAAATGGTGCTTAGCTAGTCCAAAAAGCTGATAGTTGTTGTTGTGAAATAAGCTGATAATCTTCTGCAGGTTTTAAAAGGATTAAGTTAATACGCGTGCTACGTCCTACAATAGAGCAGACATGTGTGTGACATAGAGTGGTGCCGCAGGAGCCTAGTTGTACAATGACTCATCGCTGGGCCACGAACCAAAGAAAAGTCAGTGGTTTCCATCCACCAACCCACCAGGGACTGCAGGACAAAAGACCTGGGAATATGCTCCCCAAAGGTTACAAGGTAAGAACCCTTTAAGGGCAGCTTTGCCCCGTGGCGTTGACACCCGTCTGAATGGACTGGGGGCACATAACAACACTGCAGGCTGTAAGGGAGTCTCTGGACGTCACAGACAGCTAAGGAGTCAATTACGGATCCACTCGTAAATGCCTTGGAAGGCAGGCTTGGTTATTTGCTTCCAAATGTTGGAGAAGGAGAGATAGAGGGGTGGGGGGCGGGAGGGAGGCAGGCAGGAAGAGGGGAAGAGGAGGCTAGAGACAGAGCCATGGCCAAAACTAATGCTAACAGAGTCATGACGTGCAGCGCTCCTTCAAGGGTGGGGCTTTTGTTTGGGAATAGAAATATTGTCTTCTGTAGTGCCATTCGGAGTAGACTTATACTTTAGAATTTAGGCTTATCCACTCTTTATTTCCACTCCCAGACCTTTGCATTCATAACTGAGAAATGCAGCTGGGCATTGCCTTTCTTTTTTCCTCAGTATGTATCTTATTCTTTCTTACACTAGGCTGTTTCTCAGCGTTTAGACGAATGCATACAACTGAACATTGGGAAAATCAAGGCACGAAACTGTTACCTCACTTCAGAAATCACCCTGAACCCCTTTATTATTCCTTTCAAAGCCAGGCCCAGGCTCTGGGAGCCGATTTGTCATAGTTGTGACTTTTCCAGAATGTCGTATAAATGACATCATAAAATACGGAGCCCTTGGGGTCTTCCTTTCCCTTGGTGTACTGCCTTTGAGCCTTATCCACATTGTCGAGTGCACCAGGACTTCGTTCCTCCGAAATTGTATCCCACTGTGCCAACTGACCACCCCTTCTCTAGCCATTCCCCACAGGATGACAGTTTGCTTGTTTCCAGTTGGAGTAACCATGGGTATGCTGCTGTCAGGCACCTCCAGGTCAGTCCCACTTATAGTGACCCAATGCACAACAGAGGGAAGCACCATCGAGCCCTGGATCACCTGCACAGTTGTCTATCTGCTTCAGCCTATTATTGCAGCAACTGTTTGAATCCATCTCTGGAAGGGCCTTCCTCATCTTGCTGCCCTTCAACTTGACTGAGAGGATGGCCTCCTCCGGGACTGGTCTGTCCCGACGACATGTCCACAGTGTGTGAAATGAAGTCTCGCCACTCTTGCCTCTAAGGAACATTCTGGCTCTACTTCTTCCCAGACAGATTTATCGGTTCTTCTAGCAGTCCATGGTGTTTTCAATATTAGTCACTAACACCATAGTTTAAATGTATGGATTTGTCTTCTGTTTTCCTTCTTCAATGCCCAACTGGACATGCAGATGAGGTGACTGACAATATGATGGCATGAGGCAGACATGCCTCAGTCCTGAAAGTAGCATGCTTGCTCTCCAACACCTTAGATAGGTCTTGTGGAGCAGATTTATATAACGCAACGCATGTAGGTTCTAAAAACACGAATGCGCAGATGTTTGTGTGACTTTTGCTTTCCTTTCTCTAAAGTATCCAGGACGTAAGGGGGGACACCTGACTTTAGGGCTCTGCGAGCTTTCGATTCCCAACTAACATGTCTGACTCAGGTCTGGAGCAAACAACTAAACGTGTTTCATCGGTGCAGTAGACGAAGTCTTAGATTACATGCCTTAAGTGGCAACTTGCCTTTGGTTATTATGGTTCGTTTTTTTTTAATTCCCAAGAGGATTAGCTATTGTATTAGTCAGGGATCTGGCATTTAAAAATCCCTATCAAATGGCTAAAATGAAAGGATTTTTCATAAAGGACTTACAGATAAATGGGGGGGGGGTGCATAGGAGAAGAAAGAGGTAATATTGAGCCAATTATCAACCAGCAAGAGTGAGAAGCTATTACCCCATTTGGGAAGAAAGATCCAGAAGAGAAATTAGTTTCCCAGGACCCAGTAGGAGCCAGTTCTATTTAGGAGGCTCTCCTGAGGAATTGTCATCACAGAGGAATGCAGCATCTCTCTGGGACTTTGTCTCAAAGTAGAGAGGGAATATCCTGATTTCACTCTGTTCCTGTCTTCCACTCATCTGCCAACTGGAGGCTTCTTGGGTCTCCATTGGCTTTCTCCTCCATCTTTCTTTGAGCTGCCCTCCTCTTTCATACACACCCGCTTTCTTCTTTCTCTTTGCCCAGTGAGTTCCTCTGCTGGCCACGTCCTCAGAGAGGGCATTTTAATATTCCTTAGAGAATAAGAATTTCTCTCTCACTATAATTCAGACTAAAACAATCCTAGTTCAGCATGGATAAGGAGCCCACCATGGTCCCGCTCAACTGTGCCAGAGGAGAATATCACTTGGTCTGAGCTTGGCTGCTCAGTGTTCCACGTCTGTATGATAAAGGGTGCCTCGGATCCAGAGAATATGGGAATGGGCCTATTGTCCATTAGTTGTCTAGTAGAACAGTAAAAAAAAAAACCTTAAAATTTTATAAAAATGTAAATAGAGTAAATCATTGAAATATGCTAAGCCATTTAAAATATATATACATAGTCAATCTTTTTTTGTCTGTATTTTCCCCCAATATATTCAACCACTCAATACTTATTCATCATTGTTCACGACAGTTTATAGTTCAAAAACAATGAGCAGGAAGTGGATGTCAGAAGAGATTCTTACAAACCAGCCCCA
Organism: Echinops telfairi; assembly: GCF_000313985.2. NCBI lineage: Eukaryota > Metazoa > Chordata > Mammalia > Afrosoricida > Tenrecidae > Echinops > Echinops telfairi. The sequence continues at coordinate 43,765,788 of NW_022111324.1, read as the reverse complement.
TACTTACTTGTCTTCTGCTCCTTATAGTTCTTTTTCCTATTGATAATATGTCCCGTGGGGTCATTGGGTGGTGCAAACTGTTAACATACTTTGTTGGAGGATCATGATCTCCCAGAAGTGCCTTACAAGGAAGGCCTGGTGAGTGCCCTTGCCAATTAGTCATTGAAAACCATGCAAGTCATCATTCTCTAACATATGTGGGCATCACCAAGTGTCAGAGTTGACACAATGGCAACTTGCGAGTCAATGGCAAATAGCAGCATCAATTAGTAAAGGGTCACATTTAACATTTGTCTGTGTCTGTATATGGAAAGATATTCATATCAAGAAATGGATCATAGTTATAGAAGTGGGTAAATCCAACCAGGCGTCAAGTTTATGGGTCAGATGTAAGCTGGAAAAGAATTGGAATGCTATAAAACTTCATCATGCTCGTGTGGAACTTGCATCTGGAACAAGAGGCTGGTGTGCAAACAGAACAAGGGAATACTGCATGGTTTAACATCAGGACAGGTGTGTGTCAGGATTTCATCCTCTCACCATGCTTGTTCCATCTGTATAATGAGAAAATCATCAAACAAACTGAATTCTGTGAAGAAGAAGGTGCATCAGGGTTGGCGGAATGCTTACTAAATCTGAAATATGCATTTGACACAATGGACTAGCAGGAGTCAGAAGTCACTCAAAGACCAGTGCTGGGGTCCAGCTTTGGACTCACAAGGCTATTTCCATATTACCCAATTAAAAAGAAAATCAGACTTCTCTTTTGTAATAGGTTCCTCCCATTTATATTATCTCAATTAACTGACATTTTCCTTTACTTAGTCTTGTACCTTCTGAGAAACTCTGCATTTCCCAACAATTTCAATAACAAGGTTACAGCCTATATTTCCAGTTTCTTCTACATCTCAAGTCACTAAGGGTTTTCCTGATTTTGCAATTCCCTAATTGTCTTCTTTCTAATACAACTTGCATCAGCCATTTACTATATTTTCCATCACCTTTCAGAAAGACTAAGTTTAAATACATAAATGGTAATGTATAAAATTGATAACACAACATAACTCAGTAGAATTTATTCCAGGAATAAAAGATTAATTCAATTTTCAAAAATCCTTCATCAGAATTCACCACATCAGTGGAAACAAGTGGAGAAGCCATATGACCATTTCAATAGAAGAGACATTTTAAAATTCGGTATTCCTTTATGATGGAAAATATTCTCAGCAAACTACAGATATATTTTTATTTCCTAAATTTAGTAAAGTGTGTTAGGAAATTCTACAGGTAGCATAGTGCTTAATCTGATAGGCCTCTTTGGATATTGGAGATAATGTATTCTATACCGGGGACATGGTTCAAATCCACATATCAGGATATGTGACGAATGAGAATTTAAGCTAAACTACTAAGTGAATCACTGAGATAAGCTGAGGCTATAACTGAGGGCAAAGGAATTGAGGATGAATAAAGGATGAAGATGATAAATGGTACCAGTGTGTCCCAACGACCAACTGCACTCATTGGGTCTGCAGTACCCTCCAATAACCTTCCTCCTTAATGTTTCTCACTCGGAAAGATAGCGTGGAGAAACTCCTTCTGGATGTATTTGGATAATTACACCTGCACCGCACAATCAGTGTACAGTCAGAGCCATGGAGAGCTGTCACTAGGCTCTCCTTTCAAGAAATGCCCCCACAGCGTCAACAAGTATAGTTAATTGACAGTCTCCAACCGGAGAGCCTCTGAGATTTATTGCAGATTTGGGGCCAAGGGCACAATTTCCCCAAGCAAATCAATGAACATATTGCTGGGACTATGCATGGCAAAGGTACTAGGGTCTGCCATTTTTTTTCCAACGTGAGACCTCTCCTACAGGCAAAGTTTGCTCCAGATATCTCTTGGGTTGGTGGAGACGCTGTCAGAATGGCATCACAGTCTTTTCTTTCCCTTCGCCACAATTTTCTTGCTTTCACTTGGTCTGAATGTTTCCTCTGTCTAATTCTGCTTCTTCTTTCTTTGTCATTCACAAGCACAGCTCCTCCGTAAACGTCCACTCCTAATGTCTCAAATCTGCTTTGGGCAGACCAGAGTGGACTGAGCATTGTACAAGGTCACAATTTATTCTAATGGAAGTGGGAAGTCACTGCATAGTTTTAAGCAAGTAGTATATCTTTTGTGTGAATTAAAAACAGAAACCTCCGGCTGCTGAAGACAGAATTCTGTAGGATATGTGTAACAAAAATAGGTAAAGGACATCTATGCGGGGACTTCCCAGGCAAGAAATGGCATCATCTTCATATTTATACATCAGGGAAATCCTGCAAGTTTTCTATGTCTTAAATAGACTTTAATCCTTCATGCGTCCTTCCCATCTTCTCATGTAGGCCCATTTGAATCTCTTTTCAAATATATTTTCCTTCATTCTGATCCATTTGAGACCCTTCACATTTAGTAAGTCATTTCTAATTCTTTAGAGTTCATATTTTTCTATATTAAGAATGAGGCGTAATGTTGCTGATACATGGATTCAAACAGATTTTAAACACTTGAATTTTAATCCTCCCGTTGAGTTCAAGTTGAAGGGGTCACCAGATGCAGCAACATTAATACAAGCTGAATAGCATGTGCTCATCTCATGATTGGGTGTCTGGGATAAGCAAAACTACCATACCACAATTTGATGATCTGAAGACTTTCCTCTGATATTTGATTGTCAAGACTAGGGTGAGTGGGAAATTTTGGTTTGGTGTCAATTTGACCCGGCTGGATGTTTCTGTGGTTTGGCAATAAGCCCTTCCCAATAAGGTGCAGGTCACACCATGATGATGTTTCTTTGGGGTGTGGCTATTTTTTTTCCAAATCATTTCACTGGGGGTTCATACAACTCTTATCACAATCCACACATACATCCATGGTGTGTCAAGCACATTTGTAGATTTGTTGCCCTCATCGTTCTCAAAACATTTGCTTTCTACTTGAACCCTTGGTATCAGTTCCTCATTTTTCCCCTCTCTCCCTACTCCCTCCTCCCTCATGAACCTTCAGTAATTTCTAAATTATTATTATTTTGGCATATTTTAAACTCTCCGGTGTCTCCCTTCACCCACTTTTCTGTTGACCATCCCCCAGGGAGGAGGTTATATGTAGATCCTTGTAATTGGTTCCCCCTTTCTACCCCACCTTCCCTCCAACCTCCCGGTATCGCCACTCTCACCACTGGTCCTGAAGGGATCAGTCGTCTTGGATTCCCTGTGTTTCCAGTTCCTATCTCTACCAGTGAACATCCTCTGGCTAGCCAGATTTGTAAGACAGGATTGGGATCATGATAGTGGAGTGGGGTGGTGGTGGTAGCATTTAGGAACTAGAGGAAAGTTGTATGTCTCATCGTTGCTACACTGACCCCTGACTGGCTCATCTCCTCCCGGAGACCATTCTGTAAGGGGATGTCCAGTTGCCTACAGATAGGCTTTGGGTCCCCAATCTGCATCTCCCTCATTCACAATGATATGATTTTTTGTTCTTTGATGCCTGATACCTGATACCTTTGATACCTCTTGATCGCACAGGCTGGTGTACTTCTTCAATGTGGGCCTTGTTGCTTCTGAGCTAGATGGCTGCTTTTTTACCTTCAAGCCTTTGAAACCCCAGATGCTATATCTTTTGATAGCCAGGCACCATCAGCTTTCTTCACCACATTTGCTTATGCACCTGTTTTGTCTTCAGCGATCTTGTCTGAAAGGTGAGCATCATGGAATGCCAGGTTAATAGAATAAAGTGTTCTTGCATTGAGGTAGTACTTAAGTGGAGGCCCAATGTCCATCAGATACCTTAATACTAAACCTATAAATATATGCACATAGATCTATTTCCCCATCATCATATATAAATATATTTGCATATGTACATGCTTGTATTTAGACCTCTATAAATGTCCTTTGCTTCCTATTTCCTTCCTCTATTTCCTTTTACTTTCCTCTTGTCCCACTATTGTGCTCAGCTTTCATTTGGGTTTCAGTAATTCCTCTTGGTTACATTGCCTTTGATCAGTCCCTACCAGGCCTCTTACACCCTCCTTGCCTCTGATTTTGGATCACTTGTTGTTCCCTTGTCCCTGGGTTGGTTAACACCACTTCCTTTCCCCCACCTCCCCCTCTCCCATGTCCTATCCCGTTGTTTTCTCCTCCAGATTGTTTATCCAGCCATCTTATCTAGCTAGACCTGCAGAGATAATAATATGCGCAAAAAAAGACAGAGCAAAACAAAATGACAAAAGAAAACAAAGCAATGACAACAACAACAACAAAACCCAATGACAAAAAAAGAAAAAAAAGAAAAAGAAAAGCCTGTAAATAGTTCAAGGTCTGTTTGTTGACCTTTAGGAGTGTTTTCTGGTCCAGTCTGATAGGGTGCCATGCCCTGGCCCCAGGGTCTATTTTGGTACTCCCTGGGGACTTCCTTGCTCTGCTCCCCTTGCTGATCTGTTGCACACCTTTAATGTTTTAATGTTTTGCCTCGGTGTAGTGGCATCAGGTTGGGTGCAATTCCCACACTGGGTCTCCAGTGTTGTTCCCTGTAGGGCTATGCAACAGTGAGGGATGTCATGGCTCATAGTGGTGCTGGCCATATGGTCCTTTCTGTGCATTGGCTGCTCTGAGTGGGGATATTGTCCTCAAGGCATTGTGGGTAAGGATGTGCTCCGCTCTCTCTTCTTCCCACTTCATTTGTTCCTGTGTGCTCTGATCAGAAATGTCCATCTCCCTGAGCTATAGCTTCAGTGCTGTCCTCTGAAATAAATTCTTCTGTGGGGAGGGTCAGGTGTCCACGCAGTTGGGATTAGGACCGAGCCCTCAGACCTCTCTATTGATTCCTTGCTTCATGCCGGTATGTTGCATTCACATCTTGGAGCACCAGGTTGAAGTCTGGTCCCTTTTTCCCTGTGGAGATATAAACAATACCCTCCCCTTGGGTGTGTTAGTGCCCTGTTCCCTTGCTACCCATTTCTTTTTATTTCCTTTTCTTCCTCCCCCCTCCTTTTTAGTTGGCTACCATATGTATCCCTGGATTTGGTCTGGTCCCTGCCATACTACCTGGTCCTCACTCCAGATATATTTGTATGCAGTAACTTTTCCCTATGTCCCCTTCACATTTTTTTTAAGCTCACCTCAGCGGACTCATGTTGTACTTGTCCTTTTGTGCTTGGCTTACTTCACTTAGCATAATTTTCTCCAGTTCTTCCCATGTGGTGATATGCTTTATGCGTTCATCACTGCTTTTTAGCAATGCATAGTACTCCATTGTATATATGTACCACAGTTTTTTAATCCATTCATCTGTTGAGAGAAATTTGGGTTGTTTCCAACTCCTTGCAATTGTGAACTGTGCCGCAATGAACATTGGAGCACAGATGTCTGGCCTTGCTTTTTTCCTTGCCTCTTTTGGGTATATGCCCAGTAGAGGGATCGCTGGGTCATATGGTAGTCAATTTCCATCTGTTTTAGATATCATCAAATTGATTTCCATAGTTGCTGTACATATACCTATAAGTCCACCAGCAGTGGATGAGAGTTCCTATCTCACCACAGCCCCTCCAACACTTGCTGCTTTCTGATTTTTTGAATTGGGTTATCTTCAAAGGTGTTAGGTGGTATCTCATAGTTGTTTTAATTTGCATTTCTATTATGGCTAATAATCAGGAACATTTTCTCATATATTTATTTACCATTAGGATTTCTGTCCCTATGAAACTTCTGGTCGGGTCCTTTGCCCACCTCCTCAGTGGGCAATAAATTTTTTTCTTATTGTAGGCTTGCAAATTATTGTAGATTTTAAAATAAGACCTTTGTCTGATGTGTCATTGCTAAAAATGTTTTCCCAGTCTGTGGTCTCTCTTATTACTCTCTTGGTGAATTTGTTTGATGTATACAGGTGATTTATGTTCAGTATATCCCACTTGTCAATTTGTGACTCCTCTGTATTGTATCCTTGCCTATTTCCGATAGCCTAGGTATTCCCTGTGTCAATGTTCTCAGGTTTGTCCCAATTCCCTCATTAATGGCCCTAATTATTGTTTCTTTTGCCTCAAGGACTGTGATCCATCTTGAGTTTATTCTTGTGCATGGAGTGAGGTAAGGGTCTCGCTTCATTTTTCTTTAGGTAGATATCAATTTTTTTCTAGCACCACTTATTGAAGAAGACATCTGCTTCCCATTTGATATTTTGGGGGCACTTATCAAAAATCAGTTTTGTGTATGCTGATGTTTTTATTTCTGAGTTTTCAGCTCTTTTCCATTGGTCTGAATATTTGTTGTTATACCAGTGCTACATTCTTTTGACCACTGTGGACGTATAATACGTGCTTAAGTCAGGTAGAGCAAGTCCTCCCACTTTGACCTTTTTCTTGAGGAGTTCTCTGATAATTCTGGGCTTCTTCCCTCTCCATATGAAGTTCATAATCAGTTTTCCCAATTCTCTGAAGAAGGATGATGGTATTCATATCAGGATAGCATTAAACTTATGTAATGCCTTGGGCAAAGCTGACATCTTGACTCTATTGAGACTTCCAGTCCATGAGCATGGGATATTCTTCCATTTGTTGAGGTCACTCTTGGTTTCTTGTAATAGTGTTCTATAATTTTCCTCATACAAATCTTTCATTTTTTTAGTCAGGCATATCCTTTGATATTTCAACTTGTGCTTGGCTAATGTAGAGGGTACTACCTTTTTAATGGACTCTTCAGTGATCTTGTCTGATGTGTATAGCAGTCTGATAGATGTCTGTTTGTTGATCTTGTATCCTGCCACTCTGCCATATTCCTCTATCGCTTCCAGCACTCCACTTGTGGTGTTTAGGGGATTTTTGAAGGTTAAAATCATATCATCTGTGAATAATGATAGTTTTGCCTCTTCCTTCCCAAGATGAAAACCTGTGATATCTTTTATTTGTCTTATTTGTTAGCTAGGACCTCCAGTATGATGTTAAATAGAAGTGGGGACAAGGAACATCCTTGTCTGGTCGGGAGTGGTCTGTTTTAATATCTACTGCTATAATGAGTCCTGCATATGTTCTCGTAGGGCATATGCCTAGAGCTGGTAATACTGCTTGCTGATCCTAGGAGCTATCCATGGCCCACCATAATATCTGATCTACCAATCAGTCTCTGCCTCCATTGGCCTCTGATCGCCTGGCTTCCAGCCCCAATCAGCCCCATGAGTCAGGGAAAGCCTCCAGAATTACATCTGACCACCAAACTGGACTTACTGCTTCTACGAACTGTGTGGGCCATTTTTCTTGACATAAACTTCTTTTTGTATACACATATACAAGTGTCACTGATTTTGTTTCTCTAGAAAGCCCAACCTAACACATTCTGCCTAACACAATGGGAACAGGAAAAAAACAGAAAACAATTCTTAGGTTGACGTTGGCCCATGTGGGTTCCTGTCATCTAGTGTTTAGGTCTAAGAGAAACATCTACATTGGACATTTAGTTAAGATAAAATCAAAGTAGTAATATTACAGTTAGCCTAACAGTTAGAAGGTGGTATCTATGACCATGACTATGGGTCAATATTCTGACATGGAGGGAAAATTGGAGCAAGAGCCCCATGGCTTTGATGCTAATTGCCTGTGTAATCTTGGTCCAGTAATGTAACTCCTATGTGCTTCAGGGACTCTAAGCTGGGAACTGCCCCATCTATGTATGAGTGTGCTAGAAAAATCTGTAGCATACTACACAAGCATAAGATTAGCCATGGGTTTGTACTAGCATTTCTATTACTAGATCAGTCGCAGATTGAAACATTTTTCTTCTAGGTAATACTATCCTGGCTATTTAAAGTACATATGTCTAAGAACCAAAAGTAACTGACAAAATTCCTTAGATTAAAGTTATAAAAAGTAGGCTACACAGGAAGTCTCCCATATGAAGCAGTAGTTGATGGAAATATACAACTAACTACTTAGTTAACTCCTCCGAGATCAAATAATTCCTCTCCTATCAACAGTTCACATCTGAAATTGAATATATTTCACTTGCAAGCAAAGTTCTTCTTTTCAGACCAGGCTTAGGGGAGCGGCCTGATGTCCATGTTGTGAGCTAAAGGAAAATGAGGCTTCACAGTCATTATTTAGCTGAGGCCCTGGAGCATTACTTTAAAGCAGCTGCACCAATGCCTACATGTGTCTAGCTTCTTGGCAAAAAGTTTGGATTTAAGGATATTTGTAGGCTAAACAGAGAACCAACTAAGAGAGCACTGATGTTGGGAATGCATCTACTGTTTATTCATTTTAGTTAACAAACATTTACTAATTGCTTCTTATATACCAGCAATTCTGCTTGGAATTGTGAGGGACTGAAAATGAGCGAGACATGGGTGCTGAAAATCATAAGACTCCAAAGTCTCCTAGAATCTCCTTTTAAATCACCCCAAAACAAATCCATTACCATCAACTTAGACTCATGTCAACCCACGATGCCAGGGTGCAATTGTGCTGCATAGGGTGTTCAATAGCTGATTTTTTTGAGAGCTGACTTTAAGACCTTTCTTCCGAGGTCTTTCTGAGGTTTGAACTGCCAACCTTTGTGTGTAGCTCAATGCTTAATAATTTGTATCACGCTGGGACTTCTCTTTTAAACCCACTCAAAATAACAAACTCACTGCCATCATGTCGATACTGACTCATAGTGACCCTACAGGAAAGGTAGAGTTGTCTGTATAATTTTCTGAGACTGTAAATGCTTACAGAAATTGAAAACCCTCCCTTTCTCACCAGGAGCAGTCGGTTGTTGCAAACCCCCCACAACCTTGCTAATCACAGCCTAACTCATCACCACTACACCAACAGGGCTCCTCTTCTAAACCCGGTGCCTCTCAAATTGGAGGGTACAGAGACTTTCCTGAGCAGGAATTCACACCTTTAGTCCATGCCCACAGTGACACTGAAGTCATTGGTCAATGCATCTCACCTTAAGAAGCACTTCCCTCCCTTTCCCCCTTTCCCGAAAGATTATTTGTAGCTGAGGTCATGACTTTTGTGGGAGGAAAAAAATCAAAATGGAGAAACTAAAAGAGTGGCATAAAATGCGGTGCTTAAATCACCATTATAAAATTTGTAGGCTTTTTAGCATATTTAATGAAGTTTGAATGAAACACTCGAATCTAGGTCCAGAGAAGAAATCCCAGATGAGCTAATGGGCATCATTAGCATGGGCTGTTTTCAGCAATGGCTGTGCCACTTATGAAGACTATCACAGTGTCTTGGGGATGGGTCTCATTTGCATGCAATCCCTTTTTGAGACCCTTGTACCAAACAAATGGTTTATCAGTCCATTCTATCTCCTCTATTTTAGGATCCTCAAATAAGTTTATTCAAACAGTACAAGTATGTCCTTCCCTACCCTCAACACCCTATGATTTCCACCACTTGCCTGTCAGTTTTTCATACTGTGGTGGCCTGTGTGATGCTGTGATGCTGGAAGCTATGCCACTGGTGTTAAAAATACCAGCAGGATCACCCAAATTAAACAGGTTTCAACAGAACTTCCAGACTAAGATCAGACTACAAAAAGGAACAGGCTGCTCACTTCTGAGGAATTAGACACTAAAAGCATTATGAATGACATTGAAACATTGTCGATATGCAAATCTCATGAATATAAACTGAAGTCTGTCAGAGACAGTGCCAGAAGAAATGGTCTCTCAGGCCAGAAAGCACTCAAAATATGATTACGCAAGAGCTGCTTTCTCAAAGTAGAGTCATGAGAGAGTAAACCTCTGGGACTTTCATTTGCTGTGGGGGCACAACTCAAAATGATATGGAGCATCTGAAAGCGTCAACTAATGCTTAGAATTTGGAAGTATGAATGTAGGAAAATTGGAAGTAGTCAAAAATGAAAAGTATGAATCTAGGAAATTTGGAAGTAGTGAAAAATGAAATAGAACTAATAGTGGTCAATAATATAGGCATTAATGACCTGAAAGGAACTGGTACTAACAATTCGATTCAGAAATTTATATGATTTATTATGTCAGGAATAAGAGATTCAAATGAATGGTGTCTCATTCGTCATTAAAAAAGACAAAGGGAGACAGTGAGCAGTGTAAGATATGAAAATAATAATAATTTATAATTTATCAAGGGTTCATGAGGGTGGGAGGGTGGAAGAGGGAGGAAAACAATCAGGAGTTGATACCAGGCACTAAAGTTGATACCAAGTACTCATCCTTTGAAAAGGATGATGGCAACATATGTACAAATGTGCTTGACACAATGGCTCTGTGGACTGTTATAAGAGCTGTAAGAGCCCCCAAATAAAATTATTATTATTTTTTAAAAGGCATTTCAAAATGGAGAAGAAGAAAAATTTCAAGATGTATCTTGAAGTACAATAGTGTCTGCGATAAGATACTATCTGCCTGTGTCTAAGGAAATCCATTTAAACTATCATGTAAATTTATGCACCAACTGCTAAAACTAATGAGGAAGAAGAAAATTGAAGAATTCTACCAACTTCTTCAGTCTAAAATTGATCAGACATGCGTGCAATCAGGATACATTAATAATTATTGGTGATTAGAATGCAAAAGGTGGAAACAAAATGGAAGAAACAGTAGTGGGAAATATGGTCTTTCTGACAGAAACTAAAGCAGAGGTCACATGATCGAATTAGCAAGACCACCACTTGTTCATGGAGTAAGAGGCGTTTTTGAGAACAGAACAAGTAAATACTGCATGGTTTAAAATCAGGGGAGTGTGTGGCGGGGTTGTAGCCTCTTGCCATATTATTTAATCTTTATGCTAAGCAAATCATCAGAGAAACTGGATTATGTGAAGAATATGGCAAGAGGATTGAGGGAAGGCTTATTAGCAACCAGCAACATGTAGCTGATACAACTTTGCTTGCTGAACATATGGTAGACTTTAAGCACATGTTGATGAAAATCAGGGATTGCAGCATTCAGTGTGAAAGAGCAATTTAAAGAAGACAAACATCCTCACAACTGGACCAATAGGTAGCATCATGATAAATCGACAACGTGTTTAAGTTGTGAAATATTTCGTCTTGCTTGGATCTACAATCAATGCTCATGGAAATAGCAATGCAGAGATCAAATGATGCATTGCATTGGGTAAGTCTGCCTCACAAGACCTCTTTAAAATATTGAAAAGTACAGATGTTGAGGACTAACAGGTGCCTGACCTAAGCCATGGTAATTTCAATTGCCTCCAATAAGTGTGAAAGTTGATATTGAGTAATGAAGACCAAAGAAGAATGAATTCATTTGAATTATGGTATAAGTGAAGAATATTGAAAGTTCCATGGACTGCCAAAAAGCAAACAAATCTGTCTTATAAAAAGTATAGCCTGAATGCTCCTTGGAAGCAAGGATGATGAGATTTAGTCTCATTTACCTTGGACAGGTTATCAGGAGAGACCAGTCCCTGGAGAAGGACATCATTCTTTATAAAGTAGAGGGGCAATGAAACAGAGGAAAGCCACAAATAAGATGGATTGACACAGTGGTCAAAACAATGGGCTCACGCGTAGGAACAGTTGTGAGGATGGCTTTGTTCTGTTGTGTGTACAGTTGTTTAAGTCAGAAATGACTCAGTAGCAATTAACATCAACAACACAATTTTAATTTTAATTTTCTGGTCAATCTCTTGAGATATGCCTTCCTGGCATCCAAGTGATAAATATTCTAAGCAAGCCATTGATATTACAGGTTTTGAATGTTTGTAGTTTTATATTTCTTTCCTCAAATCCCTCCTTGATTTTCTAAGCATTAATATTCTGCTATTTGCTTTCCAGAGGCCTGAAAAATAATTTCCTCTAGAAGGATTAGTACAAGGTTGGTTGCTATGAAGTTAAAGGTAAAAATGTCCCCAATGTCAGACTTTTCCAAAATGCTATGCTACTTCATTATCCATGATATCAACCTCAGCTTTATCCTTCATGTCCCAGGGTTCCAAAATTCACTGCAATGTCTCGGAGAGATCATATACCATCAGGAAAATATCTCATGTGGTCATGAACACTGACAAGTCCTAAATTTTGAAGTTCAGATGTCCAACTGGAGTACTCTCTTCTTTCACACCAATATAGGCTGCTGGCTCAAGTCCTAAGACCCAGAAGTTAGATGGAGACAAGACAGATGCAGGATCCAGAGCAAGAGAGGGAGCTTTCCAAAATTTCTGAGCACATGTTGAGATGGCTACCTTACATTCCACCTCAATCCTCCCTTGTGAGCATAACAGATAATTTCTACAAAGTGGAATTATCACTCAGTGCATCACAAAATGGAGAACTATTGCTAGGGGGGGCCATATTAAATAAGGTACTGCTCTAAAAGACCATTTGCCATTTTCTCAAGATTTCTGGAAACTTGTAGTCATGTTGCCTTTCGTAGCCTCTGAAGAGTTAATCTTTCTTACATTATGAAAAAAACTTATAATTTTAAATATAAATGATTATCTACCCAAGTATTTCTTGGAATCCTTAAAATTTTTTTTCACAATCCTGTTATTAGAACTGCCGGTTTTGTTCAAAACACAACCCACATAATTTTTTAAAAATTTATGGTAGGTTAATAAAACCTCTGTTTATTCCTACTTTCAGTTCTGTGATTAAAACATTTGTCTCAGTAATAAACAACAGCATATTTAGAATTACTTCAGTGAATTTGGGTCAATGTCTCACTCTCTCAGAACACATTTTAAATTTATCACAATTGTAGGCTGCGGAAAATTTGGCTTTTGGCATCTGCTAGCTTAAGGCATTACTTTGAGAGCAAGTTGTGTACACGCTGGAGTTCAAGTGCAAACCGGCAATAAAGCACATGGCTGAATAAATGGATCTTGACTGCCTTGGCAGAATTTAGGTCTCCTACCCCCCATTCCAAGTAAAACTGACTACAGGATTTGTATTTGTGATTATATACACATAATGGTACTTTTAAACTGACCTATTGAATTATGTGATAATTATGGGTCATGTGTATTTCGTGCTTACTCTGTACCAAGGACTATGCTGAGCACCTTATAACCATCTTGTCATCTTTTCTATGCTATGTAATTGAGAGTCCAGGACCTGTCTCCAGGTTATATATTTAACAATGACTAAAATGAGGAATAACATTTTACAAACCCAGAAGCTTAAGTTTTCACTTGGTAGCTTTCCTTTCCTGTCCAGAGGCTTGGTCAAATTCCCCCCAATCCCTTGAAAATATACAAAGATAAAACAATACAAGAACAGGCATTGCTTCTTCAAGGTCCAAAGAGGATGAAATTGAGGAGGAGAAGGCATTCAACGAAAAGATGCTGCCTCCATCCGTGTCATGAGAGAGAGCACTGCCGGAAAACAGAACCCGCAGAAGTGAGACCAGAAAGGACACCAGTGCAGGAGCTGCACGTAGTTCCGTTGGATTCACAGTCTGCTTGTTCAGTGCCTGTAAATGAAGCAGAGGAACCAACCAAGCAGTCGGCATGTTGTAGAAAACACGAGAAGATCAACATGACGGCGGCGATATGAGAAAGGCGAGCGATGTTCAAGCGGTGAGTGAAGATTTTGCAGTTTTATAGATTCTGGTGAAGGGGCTAGCATTCATTCAGAATAGAAGGAAGGCATTGGGGAAAGGAGTAAGCAAAGAAGGGTGTTTAGTACTAAATAATTGTTCTGAAGGCTATATGAAGAATAGGGTGTAGAAAGGCAGGGGAGAGAGACTAATGAAGAGGCTTTTTGATCTACGGATTGCATGATGATGGGCGTCATCAGAGAGGCAGAAGTGGGGATGGCTGGGTGTTAGAATCAGTCCCAGGTTCCTCAGCGTTGCTTTCCTAGAATGAGCTTCTAGACCCGCATCTATCCTTACAATTAAGCCCTTTCGGTGGCCTCCAGTTGGCCTTTCCTTCCAAGGAAAGCTTCCTGAGATGACTCTAGAGTGTTTCCCCTTCCCTGTAGTGCTGTCCAGCTGCTGTAATGATGCTTACGTCTGTCAAGGCCTCCATTTAGGAGGGCACTCAGGACAATAGGAGACCATAGCATGACTCTAGTTGCGTTGTCTTTCGAATGGCTCCGCTGTTCTAGTTGCACAAATTAGGCTAGCGGCGGTAAACATCTCCGTTTCCTCAGATGCTCTGCTCTTTCTTTCCCTTTTACACCGAAGGGATAGGATCAGCTGTTTGCAAATCCAGAGCGTTCTCTTTGGACCTCTCTCAAAGAAACACGTCATGCAAAGCTGTGTCAATAGAGAACGAGAGCCGCCACATGGCTAGGTATTCAAAATGTAAATATAGCCAGCCATGGCATTTCAGAAACCCCAAAGTAAAAACTTCGCCACCCAAAGGAAAAAACAGCTCGAAAAGAGGACAGCAGGACAAATGAGGACAGCCAGTCTTTTTTCAGCTTATTTTGGTTGGCTTCATTTTGAGTTTTGAAAACCAAGTTCTGGTTAGATCTTGAGGAGAGAAAGAAAATCTCACTGACACAATTCTCTGAGTCAACCTGCACGCAAGAAGGTTTTGCACATCAGGACAGTGTTAGTGGCTTTATAGCTGCGTGTCCCAATTGATCCATTTTAAAAGGGCTAGATATATAACTCTAAATGCATCAAGTAAGAGTAGAGAAAATAAAATTCCAGGTGTCTTTATTGCTAAAACAAAAACAACAGTAGAAAATGTCTCTTCTCTGTTAAGTAAAGTCTAAAAGTTCAAGTACAGAACTACAGTTGCTTTGTTTTGTGCACTACCATATGTATACTATGCTGTCTACCATATGTATACTATGCCGTCTACCACATGTATACTATGCCGTCCACCACATGTATAATATGCTGTCTCCCACATTTATACTGTTTCACAATGTGAGATTAGACAAACTTAAAATATGAAATAGTAGAAACAATACAAGCCATCTCTGAAAGACTGTTTCTGGGGCGAGAATGTACACAGCTTCATCTTACACTCAGCGTCAGGCTGCTACTCACCCCCTGTTCTCCTGCTCCAGTGGCAACTGCTCACCAAATGTTCGACAGAAAAGGCAAATGGTGTTTGTTTTAGGACAAAGCTTGTTTTTTTCTGAGTGACAGTGATTAAGTTTGGGGCTTAGTTTCAACAAGATTTGCCAGCTGGAATTCGCATGTCTGAACCTTTGTGAGCACCTTACATATTTCAACATAGGATCACATTGGTACAAAATATCTGGGCTAATATGTAACCGATAAGAAGCTGAGAACCTACCTTTTAGGGCATACACATTTATTTATATTTAAATAGCCTTTATCACTTCCTTCCAGAAAACAAAACAAAAAAACCTCACTGCCATACTGTGTTCTCATTCATAGTGACCCTATAGAAAAGAGTTAAACTGCCTCTGTGGGTTTCTGAGGCTGAAATCTTTATGGAGCACCTGGTGGGTTCGAACTATTGACCTTGAGGTAAGCTACCCAACATGTAACCCATCATATTCTTAGGTTTTCATTATTGTCTAGGGAGGCATACACTCATAACCCAAAATACTGTTCCTTAAGCTATAACAATAGGAGGAAAAACATAATTCTTCAAAATAGACCACTGAAACTCCTTTAAGAGTCCTTGGGTAGTGTAGATGGTTAAGTGCTGAGCTATTAACCAAAAGGTTGGCCGTTTAACTCCACTCAGCGGCATCTCAGAAGAAAGTCCCGGAGATCTCCTTCCAAAACCTGAAGTCATTTAAATCTCTGCGGGTTTGCTCTGGTGCACATGGAGTCACGATGAGTTGGAATCGACCTGACAGCAACTGGTTTAGCAAGTTCTGTGTGATTTCATTCTTTAATATTTATGTGACCTTTAAAGAGGAGCATATCACATCTCTCCAAAAAGATACAAATTTTGACAGCTTGAACTGAATATATTTCTATAATATCTTCAAAGTGCACTAAAATTTCAAAAATGGTAAATGCATTAAAAACAGTAGAGTCCTGCTTTATCCATTAGTGCATAATTACAATTGCTTGTATTAAAAAAAATTTCACATCCAGTAGCTGGGTGAACCAAGTAGAGAACACCTAGACAGAAGAGGAAGTGACGTCAAGGATAGCTTCCACCCTCCAGAAGAATCTGGGAGTTTGTGCCTTTCTTCCTTTTTTTTTTTTTCCTTGAAAATATTTTCTTCAGTTTCTTTTATTCCTAAATAAATATTAGGGCTGGATTTTTCAGTAAAGAAGTCATTATAAGCACATTACCATCTCTACCAGACAGCAAAGATAGTGCTGGCCAGTCAACCTCAAACAGAATGTTGCTTGGCACCGGGCCCTGGGCCACTGCAGTGTGTCACTAGCCTGTCCATCTTCCAGACAGAGGAATCCCCTCCTTTCTCCATGGTGAACTTTCTTCAGGACAACACCGTGGTGGTGAAAACTCAGAGGCATGGTTTTAGTTGGGGGCTTCTTGGTCCCGGGTTCAAAGCCAAAGCAAAGGCGTGGTCTATACTGGGATTTTAAATAAAGTTCAAACGGAAGAAAATTCCTCTCCTAGACTTTATTCCAAACTGCTTTGTCCAGATGGCTTCCTACAGGGCAAGGAAAGGGGGTATGCATGCTCTGCTGCCTTTCATGCTGGCGGGCTGTGATGATGCTTAATGACCCACAGCTGCACTCCCTCCCCGCCACCCCGACCCTCAGCCCTGCATCCCCACCTTCTCACTTTCTTCTTTAAGCTGTTCTCCAGGATGCCTTGCATGGAGGGAGGCGCAAGCGAGTTTTATGTTGGATCAACAGTCAGGACCCCCCGGAATTTGGATTCTCATGAAACTTGAACACAGCAGTGGGCACCGCTCCAAAGCTCTAGCCCTGCAGAAATCAAGCAAGTCTAGAGTTTGTAACTTTTATGAATCTCCAAACCAACCTGCAAGTTGATCTGAAACACACACCACCACCATGGGTTTAAATCTTCCAACATTTGCCTTTGAAGCATATCATCAGCTCCATTCACAGCTAGTGTGACAGGAGTTCTGGGTTCAGTGTTACAAAGAACACTGGTCTTTGCCATCATTCAGCACATGTAGAAAGAAGAGCCAGCCGAGGGGATAGACTTTTTGCTGTTAAAGAGTCTGAAGAATGCATCCCTTGTGCTCACTGGCTGCTCTACCTTCATCGCTTCAATTGGTTTGTAAAAGTGGGATTGAAAAGACATCTGTTGAGTGAGTCGTTGGATTAATAAAGGACTTGAGCTACCTTTGAGATGCTGTCTAGTCTTGGCTTGTGCTGATCCTGTAAAACCAAGTGTCAGATGCCCCGTCTTTCACCACTGCTCAGCCCCCATGTCCTCAGAGGATAGGATACAGCTGTTTCCAGATGGCACTGTAGGTTATGATTTAAAAACTCATTGTCTTTGCGTCAATTCTGCCTCGGAGTAAGCCCATAGCACGGAGTAAATCTGCCTCTGTGAGTTTCAGAAGCTGTAACTTTTGACAGGAGTCTCATCTTTCTCCCACAGAGCAGCTGGTTGCTTGGAACTGTTGACCTTGTGGTTAGCAGCGGAATGTGTAACTCACTACACCCCCAAGGCTCATTTAAGGTTATTAGTACAGTTAATGATCATGAGACTGATTCTTGTTGCTCTTGTTCCTTGTTTACTTGATTTGGCTCCTAGCTCCTCCGTGCGACAGAGTAAACGTTTCCCATGGGCTACAATAGTTATGGGAGCAGATGAGCATTTTGAGGAACTATTGTAAAACATTTTAAAAGGTATCTTTAGTTTTCTTCCATAGCCATTTCCAGCTCCTATGCTTTTTGAAGCACTTCTCCTCTTACCTGAAATGGATAAGATAAACCCCAGCACTTGTTTTTCAAATAGTTTTCATGAAGTTCAAATCCTCTCAGGAAGCCTTCTCTGATCATGACAAATGCCTCCGTCTCCAAATTTGATCCTATCAATAGGCAATTCTTACTTGCTAACTTGTCTGAAAGCTATTCATATATATTTTTATATGCATACATTTTCTACACTCCTACATTAGAAATTCCATGATATGATAGATGAGTCATTGTCCTCCCAATTAATTACTTAATACTATGGTACCTTAATAGACATTTGTTGCTGTGAGGTATCGTTGAGTTGGTTCTGACTCATAGCCACCCCATGCACAATAGAAATATATATGTACAACAGAAATATATATGCATATATATATATTTATTACTTATGTATTATGAGAAGTGTTTCATTATCCTTCATTATTAGCTTAGCTAAATGTGTTAGTCTGAGTACATTAGAGAAACACATCCACAGAAACTCATATGTATAAGAGAGAGTGTTATATAAAGGTGAGAGCACATCAAGAAAATATCCCAACACAGGGCTGCCCAAGCCTACAAGTCCAAAATTAGGCCATATGTCTAACACCAAGCCACAAAACACACGCACATCTCACAAAACACATGCAATGATGCCAACTGCAGGAGGAAAGCTGAATCGGTGAGTGTGTAAGCATCTCAGCGCTGGCAAGGGTCTCCACATGGCTGCTCCAGCACCCAGGGCTGCGTCAGGGTAGGTCCATGTGGCTTCTCCTCAGGGATGTCTTGCAGGAAGTGAGCCTTGCCAACTGAATCAAAGAACTGGCTAAGGCAGCTGCCCCCTGGTCCAACCATCACAAAGCAAGAGACGAGAGAACTAGAGAGGTGAAGCTCACTGAGCCATTTGTCCTCCGCCCTTCAATTAACCCCACATGTGTGATTGGCCAGGTTGTACAATAAACTTTAACTATCTCACCAAATCATTTCATAAAGATGTTCTATTTATTCATTCTCTGTCCCACTTACAAAACCAAGCCAAACCCTCAGTCTGACTACCATACTTCTTCAGTTATCGTTCTAGTTCCCCTTTTAGACCCAGCATTCTTTAAAGAGAGTTTTTTATTCCTACCTCTATTTCGTCTATTTACATGCATTTCTCAAGCCACTGCAATGGGTTATGTTTCCACCTTAAGAAGACTAAAGACCCTAAGTATGAGAAAGATTTGGTCATATACTTCAAATGGCTGTTTCCACCAAAAGCCTCCTTTTCACTAAACTCAGGGAGCAATTTCTATTATTGAAGTCTTTGTGTTTGCTTTCTTCCCCAGCCCTCTAGCTCCCCCCCCTCTCTTTTGTAGATTTGTTTCCTCTATTTGTCTATCACTTAAATCTTTATTTTCTCTGGCATTTGTCTCAATCATAGTAGAAAATGAAACAGTGAATTATTATTTTCAGTCAAGGACGTCTTTAGACATGTTTTCATGCATTAGGTCATGTAATCATCACAACTACTTTATAGGTAGGAACCATACATATGTCATGCTGTTGTCTGATGAGTAAGACTAGCTAATGAACAAAGGTCACCAAGCTAATAAGTGCGGGAGCTGAGATGTGGACTGGTACCAGAACTGAACCCAGACACTACACAGCTTTAGCTACTATGCTCATGTGCTTGCTTTTCTTCTCATGACTCCCTAGGTCATCTCAGGCCTTTGCATTGCATAGAAGGTCAGCCCATTCAAATTAACGTAAGACATTTTTGCTCTGCTAAATACAGTGCTAGCTACTGTGCTAAATGTTGACACATGAGAAAGAAAGCACAGTTTCCTACCTAACTCTCTAAGGTCTCTATTCCCTTGCCCCTATAGAAATTCATCATTGGCATGAAAAGTTGTCTTTTTAAACATTTTCTGAAGTCTTAACATATCTGTATTTATTACTACTTCTGGTTAGCCTTCATCTAATTATTTCATATCCTCCTGGGATGCAGTTTTATTTGTATTATACTCTGCACTATCAAAGATGAACCCGACCTCTTAGGTGATTGCTGTTGCCTACCCTACCTTACTTTGAAAATTTTCTGGAAGGAAATATGATGTATCTAAAATTTACATTTTGACATTCAATACAAAGCTACCCTTTTCTTTCTGTTCTGGCAAGTCTGGCAGGGTTTATTTGTACAGCTTCTGTCAGCCATGGCTGAAACAGAATGAAGTAACAGTGAGATCCCATTGCAATCAAAACACGAGGTGTAGAGCATACTAAAAATTTGGTGATAGATTGTTGCAGATTGAACAATAACATTTGCAGTGTGATTTAGTAATACTCACTAGTCTGTGTGGGCATGTACAGGATATCGACTCTAAATTGTCATTGGCATATATTCAGTGCTCTTTAACAAATAATTTAATGGAGGAAAAAAAAAAACCCGAAACATTATTACAAAGTAGCACTGTGTGAAGGTGGCATGAAAAAGGGTACATATGTATAGGTAGCCATAATACATGGTAATACTGCATTGGTAATATAACCATAATCACATAATGTCCTTAATACTTTTTGTGAGATCGGAGAGTATGTGATTTGGACACTGTGCAAATATTACATGATGTAGAGGCCAAACAAAACTCATCATCGCATAGTTGATTTCAACACAAACTATCCCTAAAGGAACGTGAGTTAGTTAATTGTGCCAACCTGGCCAATAATCACATGTGGGGCT
>NW_022111324.1:43733894-43744976 GCF_000313985.2 Echinops telfairi | reverse complement strand
TGTGGACTGGTGTTGGGTTAATGGATTAATGTTGGACTTGTGGGCTTGGGCAGCATTAGGTTGGGATGTTTTCGTGAAGCACACTTTCTTTACATAAAACTCTCTTATATATGAGTTGCTGTGGATTTGTTTCTCTAAAGTACCTAGACTAATACAAAATGGAATAGAACTGCCCCCGTGTGAAGTTTCTTCCACAATGCAGTAGTGATTTCAAACTTCTGACCAACACATCACGCACGATGCTACCATGAATCACTATGAGCCAGAATAGACTCAACAACAGTGACGTACACACAGGCAGTCCCTGGATTATGAATGAGTTTCATTATTAATTCTGTCTTTTAGTCAAAATTCTATATCAGTTGGATCAGCGAGGTTCATATCATATCCAACACCAGGTACTCAATGTTTGTCTTACTATGGAAAACCTACTGTCAAGGTGATTTCAACTCATAGAAACTCTTTACTACAGAGTAGAACTGCCCTACAGGGTTTCCAAGCTGTAATCATTATGGAAGCAGACTGTCTGCTCTTTCTCCCATGTAGTGACTTGTGAGTAACAGCCCAGGGCTTAATTCACTGTATCTCCAGAGTTCATTCCTTTGTATGTAGTCTATAGTATACCTTTCTGTACATCACAAAATCAAACAACAACACTTCCAGATAAACTAATGTAACATAACAATATAGTAATAAAAATGTTTTGATATGCATAATAAAGTAGCACCTATTTGTTATTATAAACCATTGTTTGAACTTCGGATTTTAAAATAATAAGCTTAGTTGGGATTGGAGCCATAGTTGTGTATGTGATTGGACATTGTGCAAACAGATGTTATGCAATGCATAATTGTATCTTGAAAAAAATGTGCACACAGGAGATTTCCACAAAGGAAATACAATTTGAACAAGAAAGAAGTATAATTAGCACATAAGAAAATTCACTGAAATGAATGACTGGAAGAAGCAATGACAAGGGAAGAAATGGCAAATAAAGAGACAGTGAAACTGGTCAGAATCTATGCAAAGACAACTAACAACTAACCAGTGTGGCTGATTTGGTGGAGGAAACAGAGGATAAGATGCTACATATGGGATTTTTAAGATTAAGATATCTAATGATCTAATTAAAGTTATTAGGAATCATTTACAATTTGAGATTGATAACAAAGAAGCGTTATTTGAACAAGAGATAAAAATGCATTAATTTAAAAGCTAGATGGGAATATTCATTCATTTAGGAAAGCACTTTATAAATGAAAGAGACTAAGGAAAGAACTATGAAGAAAACCATATTTTTAGGATGGGGAGAGAAGAGATGAAGAATCAATCATATTTAACAAGAGAATTTAGGGAGTTAGAAAGAGAAATAACGGAAGCAGCACCACAGAAACAAAGGAATGAAAGAATTTGGAAAACAGGAGATGGGTCAGCATTTGCCACCCTTTTCTCTCGAATACTTTGTGGAGGATCAGGGTCCACTCTTCCCTGAAGGCTTTGAAGAATTCTCCTGTGATGCTATCTCATCTGGGAGCTTTTTGGTTGGTATTTTCTTGATAACCATATCTATTTCTTCTTTTGCTATGGGTTTGCTTAGGTTCTTGACTTCTACCTGGGATAGTCTAGGGAGGGATTGTTTTTCCAAGTATTTGTCCGTGTCTTCCACGTTGTTGAATTCATTAGAGTACAGATTTTCATAGTACTTTCTGATCATCCTTTTAATCTCAGTAGGGTCTGTTGTGATTCCCCTGTTTCATTCCTCATTCTGGCTGTGCTTCTTTGCTCTTTCCTTTCTTTGGTTAGGTTTGCCAGAGGTCTGTCGATTCTCTTGATCCTTTCAACGAACCAACCTTTGACTGCATTAATCTTCTACATCATTCTTTTGTCTTCTCAGTGGTTCAACTCTGCCCTGATGTTTATTATTCCTTTACTTTTACTATTGGAGGGATTATTCTGTTAACTCTGTTCTCACTGCTGGAGGTTTTGTGAGAGCATATCCATCATAATCCACTCTTCCTTTTACATGTATTCTCTTATTGCTATCAAGCTACCTCTGATGACTGCTTTCGCCATATCTCATAGGTTTTGATATGTTTTTGTGTTAGTCTGGGTACTTTAGAGAAACAAATCCACAGAAACTCATGTATAAGAGAGAGCTTTATATAAATGTTAAGTGAACATCAAGAAAGCATCCCAACCCACTGCTGCCCAAGCCCACAAGTCCAACATTAACCCATATGTCTGACAACAATCCACAAAGTCCTCCATCTCACAAAACACACGCTATGATGCTGACTGCAGGAGGAAAGCCAAATCAGTGAGTATGTAAGCATCTCAGCGCTGGCAGGGGTCTCCACACAGCTGCTTCAGGACCCAGGGCTGCATCGGGGTAGGTCCATGTGGCTTCTCCTCGGGGATGTCTTGCAGGAAGTGAGCCTTGCTAGCTGAAGCAGGGACTGACTAAGGCAGCTGCATCCTGGTCTGACCATTACAAAGCAAGAGACCTGAGAACTAGAAACGCCAGGCTCACGGAGCCATTTATCCCACCACCCTTCAATTAACTGCACGTGTGTTTATTGGCCAGATTGGCACCATAAACTAACTACCTCAGTTGTATTCTCATTCTTATTAGCTTCTAGAAACTTTCTGATCTCCTCTTTAATCTGGGTTAATACCCACCTTAAACATTAGGACACAGATGGAAAATAAACACATAGAGAAAAAAAATTCCATTCAAGCAGTAAACAAAAGCTAGCAAAGGTGACCACACTGATCAGAAAAAATATGCTTTAAATGAAAATAGATTATAAGAAATAAAGAAGGGCATTGCTTTATATATAACATAAAATAATCAATTAAGGAAGAAAATATAACAATTATAAATATAAATTAAGATGGTAATTTCAAAGTCAATGGTTCAAATCTGCCAGCAATTCTATGGAAGAAGACTGAAGCTGTCTGATCGTTAAAGATTAACAGTATCAGAAAACCTATGGACGGTTCTGCTCTGTCCTATAGACAGTCTATGAGTTGGAATGGGCTCGATGGTAGTGAGTGTAGCTATTTTGTTTATGCACCTAATGGCAGTGCTCCAAAATACAGAAAACAAGACTAAGTTATATGAAAAATAGACAAATCCACAGTAATGATGAGTCTTCAATATCTCATTTGTAGTTATAGGTAGCACTTCTAAAAAAGCACTAAAAATATTTCTATTAAGTTGTCATACTATGGTGTATAATAAAGAATTTATAAACTAAATGAAATCAAACAAATTCGATCTATAAACATGGAACAGTTACCTGGCCTCAGGACACTACACATTCTTCTCCAACTAACGGCGATTATTTTCCAGAATGAACCATTTATTAGAACACAAAATAAGTCTCCAAAAATTTAAATCTAAAAGGATTGATATCATAAAGTCACCTTTTTTGACTATAACTATATGTAGCTAGTAGTCAACAATAAGAAAACAATCTAAAAAACAAAAATAAAGACAAAACATGAAAACTAAATGGTACATTACAAAAAAATATCTGAAAGAAACCAAAAGTAGAATTTTAAAAATTCCTTGAATCAGCAAAGTGAAATACAGCTTATCAAAACCTTTAAAATACAACAAATTCTCCTTCAACGAAGTAAAATATTTAGATGACATTGACAAACTTCTGGAACCATACTACCTCCCTCACGTAAAACTATCAGTAGATAACTTACACATACTCATTTCAAAAGAAGAGATTAAAGGTGCTATCCTCCTCCAAACCAAACCAAAACAGAACTAGATGGCCCATGGATAATTGTGCCAGATATGTAGAGAAGAGTTGACACCAATTTTACTGAGTCTGTAAAATACAAAAGGATGAAACACTGCTAGAGTAACCCTGATACCTAAACCAAAGACACCACAAAAGATAAAAATTACAAACTGATGCATCCCTTATGAATATTGATACATCCCTTATGAACATAGATACATCCCTTATGAACATTCATACAACCCTTATGAACATTGATACATCCCTTATGAACATTGATACATCCCTTATGAACATAGATACATCCCTTATGAACATAGATACACCCCTTATGAACATTGATACATCCCTTATGAACATTCATACAACCCTTATGAGCATTGATGCATCCCTTATGAACATTGATACATCCCTTATGAACATAGATGTAATTTTTTTCAACGAAAATAAATCCAACAAACTTTAGCAACATACCAAAGCTAATTATATCAAAAGCATAATCACATATTTATAATCACCATGTTATGAGAGTAGTTCTGCATTAGCAAATCAATTAATGGAATCCATCATGACAACAAAACAAAGGAAAAGAATTATATGAACATATAAGTTATGCAGAAAAGATATCTGCTAAAGTTCAATACCCTTTCCTCATAAAACCACCAGGAAAGTAACAATAAAAATTTTCAATTCAATTAGATGCATATATACAAAACCAACAGGCTCAACAGAAATCTAAATTATTAATTAGGGAGATGCAAAAACTACAAAACAATATAATCTTACCCTTTATCAAATGGCACTGATAAAACAATAATAATATGTGAGGAGATTGGACTCTTAGGCAACCGTTGTGCAAAATGGACAACAACTATAAAGAAATGTACGGCACTTTCTCAAACAAACAACCAGAAGTGGAACTACATAATTCTCCAACAAGTCCATGCATAGGTATTTGTAACCTCTCATTGTTAGGTGCCCTTGAGTCCTTCCTGATCCTTAGCGACCCTATGTACAGAGAACGAAACGCTGCCTGATCCTGCACCATGCTCGCAATTGTATGTTTGAGCCAGTCACTGCAGCCACTGCGACAGTCAGTCTTGTTAAGGGTCTTCCTCTGCTTCACTGCCCCTCTACTTTATCAAGCATGGTGTCCTTTTCCAGGGATTGGTCTCTCCTGATAATATGTCCAGCGTATGTGAGTGAGATCAAATGTCCACATTCTTGCTTCTAAGAATCGTTCTGGCTGTACTTCTTTCAAAATAGGTTGATTTGTTCTTTTGTCAATGTGTTAGGCTAGGTAGACGAGAGAAACACATCCAGCGACACTCATATATGTGTCAGAGAGAACTTTATGCCAAGAAGTAATTATATGTCAAGCAAACATCCCAGCGCAGTCCAGATCAAGTCCCTAAGTCCAATATTAGTCCATAAATCCTCTTCAGACTCACGCTACAACATGCAATGAGGCAGAATGCAGGAAGATCACAAGCCAGTGAGTGCAGAGTCGTGTGGGTCCAATAGCAGTGGCCACATCACAGGGTTCACCCAGTCTCAGCATGTCCTCTTAACAGGAAGCTGAAGACAGAGAGAGAGGAGGAGGTTTCCTGGACCCTTCTTATGAGAACATCATCCCCACTAGGGGGCACCATCAGGCTGTGGCCTGATTGACATGCTAGACTCCACCCCTAACCTTTTATATCTTCAAGTTGACACAAAAATAAATAACTACCACAATCAGTCCATGGAATTTTCACTTTTGACACTGTATACCCTATATGTCTAAAACGTAACGACCAGAGCAGACATGTGCATACCTATGTTCACTGCTGCTTTGTTCACACATTTATGTGCTCCTAGATTAAAGAGAAGGGTGTTAAGAAGCGTGAAGATCTAGTTCACTTCTGCATAGCTTTCCTTTGTGGTGATAGATTGCTTTGGATAGTCTAATAAATATCATTGTCCTTTTCTCTTAAAATAAAATTGGATGTAGAAACAATTTCTTGCAATTTGATTAATTAAAAAGTCCCTGAAGCCAGGATAAAACAATTCATGAGATACTCTTATTTTTAAGTTTAGAGAAAGAAAGCTGAGTTTCTGATTTTCGTGTTTTTCCTTCTTTGTTTTTTTAAAATCATTTTATTGGGGACTCATACAACTCTTATCACAATCCATACATACATCAATTATATAAAGCATATTTGTACATTCATTTCCCTCATCAATCTCAAAACATTTGCTCACCACTTAAGTCCCTGGCATCAGCTCCTCATTTCCCCCCCCTCGTTCCCCACTCCCCGCTCTCTCATGAACCCTTGATAATTTATAAATTATTATTTTGTCAGGAACCCAAGTTCTCTAAAGAGTGAGATAAAGTTGGGACAGAATTACAGGCCTTGACAGGTGTGTATGAATTATGGAGAGCTAGATTGAAATACAGGAAAGAACTTAAAGTTGTTGAAAATATTCTGCTTCAGGATTACAGCTCTAATGGAAGTTTGAAATAAGTCATCGCACAGTGTTTGAGCACAGGATTTTCTCTAACATTTCTCAACAGCCTGAGAGGAACAGGAAAGAAGACAAATGGGCTGATCTAAAATGTGAAAGTAGTGCAATATTGGCCTTCAAGAAGTCAAAGGAAAGAGAAACTAGAATGGATTATAGATTATATTAGTTAAATGATTGATAATGATGTTCATGATAAAAAGGGAGGAATATATAGAATACTGAGAGTATATTTTGTCATGTTTTATATCTTGAGCTTTGCAATTAAGCAGACCAACCTTCTTATAAAATCGAGTCAACATTAAAAAGCTTTCAAAGCTCCTGTATTTGCAGTTGTTAAATGGAAAAAATAAAGGCTCTACTTGCTGTTACTAAGCGTGGAATGCTAACTGCAAGGTCAGGAGTTCAAGCCTCCTAACTCATCTGAGAGAGAAGGATGAGCCTGCCAGCTGCAGTAAAGATTTGTAGTCTCAAGAACCCTACCTAGGTTGCTATGAATCAGAATTCTCTTGATGGCAGTGGATTTGGTTTTCATGTTGGCACCAATTAGATGGGAGAACTGAATAAGAAATTGTATATAAAATGTTTTAGTACGAATTCATTATCTTCGTCATCATATCAACAGGTCTACAGGCTAAACAACTGGAGAGTATGATAGGATTAAGGAACAATGTTCATATGAGAGAGGATATGAAAAAGAGAATGGGAAGAAGCTGAAGTTATAGGAAGTCTTTCAAAAGGGGGAATTATTTTGAATAACAGTATTTAGAGTGTGACCTTAGGAGCAAAATTCCAAACTGGAAACAAAAAGTCAATGGATTTATACCATCAAATAGGAACAGCCACAATAGTCGCCATGTATATTAAGTTTCCTAGGGCTATCATAATAAAGAAGGCATCCTGGTGATCTACCGGGTTACAAGTTGAGCTGCTAACTGCTAGATCAGTGGTTCAAACCTACCAGTAGCTTTGGGGGAGAAAAGTGAGGCTTTCCAGTCCCTATGAAGATGTACAGTATTGGGGACTCACTGGAGCAATTCTACTCTTTTATAGAGTTGCTATGAGTCAGAATCAACAGAAAAGATGGCAGGGAGGCTTTCAGTTGAGTCCTAACAAAGTACCACAAAGTGGATGGCTCTCTACAACAGACACGAATGGTCTCCTGGGTCTGGAGGCAGAGACTCTTAGAACAGTGCTGACTGTTCCATGCCTTCCCGCTTCTGCTAGTTTCAGGTATCGCTTGGCTTGCAGCTATAGTGTTACAAGGGCATCCTTCGTCCGCCCCTCTATGTCTTGTCTCCTCTTGCTTAAGGACACCACTCAGATGGGATTAGGTCGGACCTTCCCTACTTCAGTATGACTCTGTGTGGAATAACATAGCAAAAAACACCTCACTGCCATCAAGTCGACCCTGACCCATAGTAACCCAACAAGACAGGATAGAACTGCCCCTGTGGTTTTCCAGTACTGTAACTATGTATAGGACTAGAAAGCCCTGTCTTTCTCCTTCTGAGCAACTGTTGGTTTTGAACTACTGACTTCGCAGTTAGTAGCTCAATGCATAACCACTATATTACCAGGGCTCCTTTCCAAAAGAGGCCTGGTTCACAACTATCAGCAATTAGAAATTCAACATATCTTTTGGGTGGGACAAAATTCAGTCATTAGCAGTATGCCTTAACCACTCCTGGTCTGGAGGCAAATCAACTCTTTTAAGAATTACGGGCCTCTTTTAGGCTGCATAAATTATCTTTTCCCTACATGTTTACAACTGCTTTAAATCTTAACCTTTTATATCTTAGTATTATTATTTATACTCATGAATTTTATTTTTGTACCAATTAATCACTTACAGGCACTATGCATGAGGAAAATGACAAGGTCAAAAGGCAAGAGGCATGAAATATCGCATTAAACTATGCTATTCTGACACATGCCTGGTTAATATAGAATGATGACAATGAACGATTTCTGATAGTCAGTATAATTAGAAACAGCACATTCTTCAAGGCTCCGAGAAGAAGTGAACTGAAAGGTTCAATTCAGTTCAAGGAAAGGTTAAACTCGCTGTTGTTTTCTGAATTCACTTGCCAGTCCCTAATTGCTGTAATAGACATTAATTTGCAAACCTGGAAAAGCTTCATTTACATGACAGATCCAAGAATTCATGTTCGGATTATCTTTCTTTTCATTTTGTTTTTTAAATACTGCCTCCTGAAAAACATAAATAAGAAGTAATTATGGAGAATAGCCTAAGGAAAGGAAATCTGTATTCTCTTTTTCCAATTTATATTATTAATTGCATGACCCTATGTTGATTCAGGCAGAAGACATTCCTTACTGAAAGTTAACTCTGGACAAAGTAAATAATATACACTCCTCTAGGGACACAATTCATCAGGGAAACATTCTGATGTCACGATGATACAAAACTTGATGAATGATGAGCAACTGATTTCTAGAAGGAAATACATCTTACATAAAACTGAAGTTTATTTCTTTGTCCCACATTTGCTTACCAAATGTGAGGACTGTTACTGCCATTGTTTTTTTTAAAAAAATAGGTATAGAAACAGGACCTGACTTCAAATACAGCAAATAAATCAAAGAAGCAAATATAGGTTGAGGCTACATTCATATCCCCTAGAGGGGAGACAGATAGCTGATGTTTTGCCTTTGGATTTCTTTCTTGGAATCGCAGTGTCCTCTGAGCTTGGAGAGCGTATTAGCCAGAGCATTAGACGGGGTGCTTTCCACCCTTACACCAAACAGTGAGGAGACTGAAGACTTGCAAAAGTGCTTTGAGGATACTCTTTGCCACCTACCGATGCAAATTTGTCCCTGGGTCATTCCAAAGGGGAAATCAATGACTTCTGCTCCTTTGCACCTCCTTTCTCTCTATGTTCAGAGAAGTGAACATTAATTTCTGTAAGTGATTGATTACATCCCATAATGCATCATATTGACTTGCTTAGTTTTATTCACCAGGAATAGAGATTCTTTAAGGAAAAGGGAGAGGTGGGAAATGTGTGCAAACACCTTGGTTTTCAGATGTGCTTATGCGCTGATGAACTCCTTGATCTCTTTGTGCCCCGGGGCAAGGCCTTCTGGAGCTAGCCTGCTGTTATTTCCAGATCAGCCTGAGCAGTCCTGTCCATCCCAAACCAGAGCAAATCAAATCAAAACCACAAATCTGATACGAAACCCTTGAAAGCGGCATTGAACTTTAGAAAAGGTTCCTTGGGAAGATGAGAAAGTGTTTACCTAACAAACCATAGAGAGCTCTTTCAACATTTCTGTTCAAATGCCTGTGTATTCCCTTCAAAGTTCTACTTTTCAACTTTTCAGCACTCATGATTTCCATGTTTTAAAATTTTATTTTTTAATTTTTTTATAGGAGCAGCTTGCACCTGATTACTGAAATTCTGATTGTGCTCATGATGAGACATTTAATCTTGGGCAAGATCTTTACCGTCCTGAGTAGTTATACATGTGTAAAAGAAATGCTATCTTTTCACAGTGTTGTCAGAGAATTAGGTAAATGAATAAGTGCAAACTAAGAATCTACAACACTTGTTGACATCAAGTCTATTCCAACTCATAGTGACCCTATAGGACAGAATAGGACTTCCTCTTAGGAACCTTTCATCTACAATGAAGGCTGCCATTGGATTGACCTATAGTGACCCTGTATGGTAGAGTGCAACTGCCCCTGGGAGTTTTTGAGACTGCAATTGTTTATAGGAGTAGAAAGCCCTGGGTTTTTGTAATCACTAAGCCACCAGGGAACCCCTACTATGTCACCAAGGCTCCTTAATTATTTACTTACTTTTCTATTTGTTGGTCTTCATATCTTGGTGGCATTTAAAAATATTTTAAACTATAATTGTGACAATGCTTGCAAATATTTGCTATTTTTTACTTTGGAGGCACTGATCTAAAATTGTGTTATCTCATTGATCATAATATATGTCCTGTCTCTTTAATTTTCATAATTTTCTTTTGAAATACTGATTATTTTAATTTCCATTATATGAATGAGGAAATGGAGGTATAGAGAGGTCTAGTAAGAGAAGGAAGTGGGATTTATAATACTATTTTATATTTGGGGCTCCCTGTACTCATAACTGAAAGGTCAGCAGTTCAGAATCACCAGCAGAGGCTTTCTACTCTGGTCATGGGAACCCACAGGGGTAGTTCTACCCTGCCTTAGGGGGTCACTCTGAGTCAGAATCTACTTGATAGCAGTACGTTTGTTGTTTATATTTTTGAATATTTTTTGTTTTAATTTATCATCTTCATAACTTTTTTCATATTTGATTTGCTCTTATTTTCTAGTTAATAATGGTAGGCAGAAAATTGCACACGTTGGTAGCATTGTAGAATTGCCTACAGCCTACATAGGTGTTATCGGTGTATATTTTTCTTCCATTTGATGAGGCAATGACTGTTTTCACATCCACCATCATGATAGTGTGAGCAAAAGCATGGAATTTGGAGTCAGATAAGGTCTGCTAAAAGTAGTACAAGAGAACATTTATTTTACATAGATTGTCCCAAATCTTTATCTTTTGGTGGACTAAGCACTTGACAACTGTGATGTTCACCTAATAAGATTTAAAGTTACAATTAGCCAGTTCTTAGTAGACTTCTGTAGGATCCAGCGGTGTTTAGAATGTTGAACCTGGCTGTACAATGCTTTCCTAACCACACATTTCAAACCCCAGATAAAGAATCCTAATTTTTTAAAATCGTTTTATTAGGGGCTCATACAACTCTTATCACAATCCTTACATACATCAATAGTGTAAAGCAC
>NW_022111324.1:43713568-43732325 GCF_000313985.2 Echinops telfairi | reverse complement strand
GTAATTCTAACTTCTGTAAGGCTAATGGTTTCATCATTAATAACCCAGTAATTCCTGGAATTACTGTCTCTTTTGGAATGCAGCTGTGTGGGAACTGAAATGGAAAGCTGCATTGCTTATCATTCTCCTACGAATGAACATCCTTCAGTTTGCACCTCTTTTAAAATATGCTTCCAAGAACTGCAAGAGTAATCTGATATTACTGGCTCTATCCTTTGTTAATGACACCCAATAGCTAATTCACCTTTTAAAAAAATTCTAGCAGTCACAACCTAGTGTTAACTGAGTTCAAATGGAGTAGAGCATAGTTTCTAAAAATATCCCAAATATATTCCTATTAAACCATGGCCTCTGTGCTTACATAAGCCCCAATGACACAAATCATTAAGCACTCAGCTGTTAATCTAAAGGCTTATATTTAGAACCTACCCAATGGTTTCTTGGTAGAAACACCTGGAAATATCTTTCCTTAAAGATTCCAGCCTAGGAAATACAATGAGGCCATTCTACTCTGTCTCATTGGTAAGTAGGAGTCAAAAATCCACTCGAGTGCATCTAACAACAAAACCTTCTGCACCTACATAGTGTATAGTTTTTTTTATTTAAGGATTGTATATTTATTCATTCTAATTTTACTGACTCAAATCTGGTTCAGAATTCAAATGTGGAATACTAAGTATCTTAACTTTAGCGAACACTATACTATCATTTTCTTCCTGATTAATATAGCCTGCATGAACCTCATATAGGTCATTAGTATTTTCACCCAAATTATTGAGTCCACACTCAAAATCACATTGACACAGGTTCATTTTTCCACTCATCACATTTAGGCCTTTACTTAGGTATCATCTTCCTCAATTTACTACTGGGTCAGACACCCTGCGCTGCATGTCCCTCCTAAGGCCTCTTCATGAGGGGAGGACATTGTTTTTCATATTTATTAGCTATTCTGTCTCCAACCAGTAAAACAATATCTAGCATGTGGTAGACACTCAATAAATATGTATTGAATAAGAGAATTAACGGTTTTTGCTTATGGTTGCATGATAAACTTTAGTTCTTCCTGGCTGTATTATCGGGGATCCCTGGCGATGAAAGGGTTAAACACTTGACTGTTAATGAAAGATTGACAATTTGAACCCACCAGTGACTTCTTGGGAAAAAAGAACTGGCCATCTGTTTCTGGGAAGGTTACCCACCCTTAGAGACAAAAAATGTTACACTTGCAGACAAAAAACCGATTACCCTTGCACACAAATTGATTCTGCCTCACAAGGACACTATAGAATAGGATAGAGCTTCTTCATAAGCTTCCCCGGTTTTAACTCAACAATTGTGCTATTTATTCCATGGATTGTGTAAGGTTTATTAAGGTTTTAGGTAAGTTGACATTTGATAACACTGTAAATATGTTGGCATTATTTGATTGATGAACATTATGTCTCACTGTGAAATTGTTAATGTTAGCCAAATCCTGATTCTATGAGGTTTACACCAGCCCATGACTTTGAAAAGCTTTTCTTTCTTTCCTTTAATTTAAAGAATGATTTCCTCATTTTTTAATGTGGAAAAACTTCATTATTCAGGTTTATAAAGAAAAATAGAATGCCATCTATTAGATTGTGAATCATAGAAACCCTATACAGATATGGAACTGCTCTGCAGGGTTCTGAGAGCATTCCTCTGGATGAGAACAGGCTACTTTATCTTTCTTACACAGACCATCTGGCGACTTTGAACTGCCTGCCATGCAACCAGTTAGTAGTCCAATGCTTAACATACCATGCCACCAGCACTCCTTTGTTTAGCCATATAGATTTATAGAATTAACGTACCTGGCGTATAGAACCCCTTGGTACAAATGGTTAAGGACACAACTACTGCCCAAAAGGGCTGTGATTAAACTCATTAAGATGCACCTCAGAAGACATGACTGGTAAACTGATTCCAAAAGATAATAACTTGGAAAATTCCATGTCATTATTGTAAGGTGCCATCAAGTTGGCCCATCTCATAGTGGTTTTCAGGAACAAAAGAACAAAGCGCTACTTGGTCCTGTGTCATCCTCATAAGTGGTGTGATGTTAGAGATGGTTGCTGTAGAACACTGTGAATCCATCTCATTGAGGGTTTTCCTCTTTCAGTGGCTTTAGCTTACTAAGCATGATATGCTCTCCCAAGGATTGGGCTCTCCTGATAGCATATCCAAAGTATATGAGAAGTCCTACAACCCTTGCTTCTAAGAAGCATTCTCATGTATTCCCTCCTATACAGATGTGTCTGTTCTTTTAGCAGTCCATGGGACTTTCAATATTCTTCACCAGAACTGCAATTCACATGCATCTATTCTTCAAACGATGGTATTTTTTATTTCTTCACATGCATGTGAATGCTGGACAATTAATAAGGAACAACAGAGATGAACTGATGCATTTCAAGATCCTACGGAGCAGTTCTACTCTGGTGTTGTTTGGTGCAATTGAATGAGCTCGCACGCACAGTGACCTTGTGCACAACAGAACGAAATACTGCCCGGTCCTGCACCATCCTCACAGTTGTTCCTCTATGCATGAGCCCGTGGCTGCAGCCACTGTGGTACTCCAGTTCTTCAACGACCTTCCTCTCTTTTGATGCCCCTCCACTGTACCAAACATGATGTCTTTCTCCATGGACAGATCTCTCCTGACAATATGTCCAAAGTATGTAAGACAACGTCTTGTCATCCTTGCCTCTAGGGAGCACTTATTCTAATACAGATGTTTGCCTTTTAGTAGTCCATGGTACTTTCAATATTCTCCAGCACCACAATTCAAATGCACCATTTCTTCTACAGCCTTCCTTTTTCAATGTCCAACTTTCACATGCATATGATGTGGTAGAGAATACCATGGTTTGGGGTCAAGTGTGCCTTACGGTAGAGAATACCATGGTTTGGGGTCAAGTGTGCCCTAGTCCTCATCCTCAAAGAATCATCCTTGCTCTTTAATACTCTAAAGTGGTCTGGTGCAGCAGATTTACCCAATGCAATGTGATTTTTAATCTCTTGGCTGCTGTTTTCATGAGCATTGGTTGTGGATCCAAGTAAGACAAAATCCTTGACTACCTATTCTCAATTGATCATATTACAGTTGTGTGTAACTTTGGTCTTCCTCACATTGAGTTGTAATCCATACTGAAGTCTACAATTTTGAATTTTCATATGCAAGTGCTGCAATTCCTCCTCACTTGCAGCAAGCAAAGTTGTGTCATCTGCATACTGCAGGTTGTTAATAAGTCTTCCTCCTAACCGAATGCTGAATTCTTCTTCATATAATCCAGATTCTCTGGTTATTTGTTCAGCGTGTAGGTTGAACAACTATGGTGAGAGGATACAACCTAACACACATCTTTCCTGATTTTAAGCCATGCTACATCCCTTGTTCTGTTCATACAACTGCCTCTTGATCCATGTACAAGTTCCTCATGAGTACAATGAAGTGTTATCAAATTCCTATTCTTTTCAAGGTTATCCACAGTTTATTATGATCCACACAGTCGAATGTCTTTGTATAGTTAATGAGATGCAAATGAACAAATATCTCTGCTTTTAGCCAAGATCCATCTGACATCAGCAATAATATCCCTTGTTCCACGTTTTCTTCTGAATCCGGCCTGAAATTCTGGCAGTTCCCTGTCTATGTGCTGCTGTTACCATTGTTGGATGATCTTAAGTGAAATTTTACTGTGTGTGATACTAATGGTATTGTTCTACAGTCTGAGCATTTTGTTAGGTTACTCTCTATACATGTGCATTTGTCATGAGTTGGAATCAACTCAACAGTGAGTAACAACAGCTACAACCACAACTTGGCATCTATTAAGAAGATAAACTTCCTGGAAAACAGTAACAATTCAATAATTAGTGACAGAAGATGCTGCCAGTTTAACATCTTTTACTGGCAAAAATCAGATATGTGTGTGTTTGAATATGTGTTTTATAAGAATCTACACAAAAATCGCCTTTCTGTTTTCTGTACAGTTTTACAAGCAACATACTTCGAAAGCTAGTTACAATTTTAATACCTTAGGAAAATGATCAAAGTATTTGATTTTATCCTTAAAATCATTCCTTGTAGAGCATAGTGAGAGCTACTCTCTAGTTTTCAAGTTTCTTCTTGGTTGTCATCAAGGATAATTAAGTGGCAATTTCCATAGAATGTGGTTTAAAGAGACTTAATTTGGGGAACCATGTAGTTTGTGGTTTAAAACTGTCAAACGAAGAAGATAGGATGTAATGTTAAAAGAGATTGAGAAATCTGGAACATTAGGTATATGGGTTTAGATTTTATACATGGGGTACAATTTTCATTAATTTGCATTTTTTGCTTAATCTTACTATTTTTGATTTCTAATTTTATAATGCTTTAGTCTGGGGAGATGGCTTATAATATCTTACTGCAATTGAATTTATTAAACTTTGCTTTTTGACCTAACATATGGTCTATTCAGGAGAACTCCATGTGCTCTGGGAAGAATGGGTATTGTTCTGTGGTTGGTGGAGTACTCTGGGTATATCTACGAAGTCAACTTGATGGTTGTTTAGTTTTGTGTGTATGTCTTTGCTGTCTTTCTAGTTGTTCTGTCCTTCCTCGAGAGTTGTATATTGAAGTCTTCTACTGGTATTATGGTATTGTCTGTTTCTCTCATCAACTCTCTAAAGTGCTATTAATGGTTTTTGGGGGTCTTTCATTGGGTACATGAAACCTCACTGCCATCAAGTTGATGCACACTTATAGCAACATTATATGGCGGGACAGAACTGACTTGTGAGTTTCAGAAACTGCGATTGTTTACCAAAGTAGACCCCATCGTTCTCTCACAGAGCAACTGATGGTTTTAAACCTCTGACCTTGCAGTTAGCAACCAAATCATAACCACTATACTACCTGGACTTCCTTTTGAGCCCAGAGTTATTTCTTACTGTTATATTTCCTTGTTCAACTATTTCTTTAATTATTACATAATGCTCTCTTTTGTCTCTCATGATGA
This sequence comes from Echinops telfairi, assembly GCF_000313985.2. Taxonomy (NCBI): domain Eukaryota; kingdom Metazoa; phylum Chordata; class Mammalia; order Afrosoricida; family Tenrecidae; genus Echinops; species Echinops telfairi. The sequence continues at coordinate 43,727,295 of NW_022111324.1, read as the reverse complement.
ATTTTATCTTGTCTTTATGAAACTAACACCTTGCTCTCACTTTTGCATTCTTTGATTTTCAGTATAATCTTATCTGCATGTTAGGTAAGTTTCTTCTAAACAGCGTATAGATGTGACCTGTTTTCTTCTCTGCTACTGTCTCTTGACTGGTGAATTTAATCTATTTACATTCAGTGTCATTATTGATAGGTATGAATTTATTGCTGTCATTTTGTAGTATTATTTTTAGTGGTGGTATTGATTTCTCTGTTCCTCATAAATTTTCTGGGCAGAGGTTATTTTATTTGTGGGTTTCATTGTAATATTTCTTTTTGCTATTGTTTTACTATTTACTGGACTTTTGTGATTTTCTTCTATTTATTTTGATGAGACTTTTCCATTTTCTTGAGATTACCTCTTTCATTTATTATTTTCTTCCCAAGTTAAAAAAACTCAGTTTTGTCTTGTAATCTCCTTGATTTATTCTCTGTTCAAATGTTTTGTGTTTGAACTATTCCCTCTCCTGTGAAATTGTCTTCATTGCAGAACAATATCTCTGACTCCCTTTTTTAAGTCTTAAAAATTTGTTTTACTTCCACATTGAGTTTTAGTGGGTTTATTTCTGAGTGATGATGTCTTCTTTGTTGATCTAAACTTTGCTTCTCTTGTTATTGTTGTTTTTTGTGCAAAAAACTGCCCTTAGTATTTTTTGTAAGATTGGTCCTCTTTTCATAAATTCCTTTAATTTCTCCTTCCCTGGAAATGCCCTTATTTCTCTTTCAAACTTGAAGCATAATTTTCCGGATATATGATTTTTGGTGAGGTAGTTAGTTTATTGTGCCAACCTGGCTGTTAAACACATGTGGGGTTAATTGAAGGGCGGAGGGATAAATGGTTCAGTGAGCCTTGCTTTTCTAGTTCTCGGGTCTCTTGCTTTCTAATGGTCAGACCAGGGTGCAGCTGCCTTAGCCAGTTCCCTTCTTTAGTGGCAAGGCTCACTTCCTGCAAGACATCCCTGAGGAGAAGCCACATGGACCTACCCCGATGCAGCCCTGGGTGCTGGAGCAGCCATGTGGAGACTCCCGCCAGTGCTGACAAGTTTACACATTCACTGACTCGGCTTTCCTCCTGCAGTCGGCATCATTGTGTGTGTTTTGTGAGATGGAGGAGGACTTTGTGGACTGGTGTTGGACATATGGGTTCATGGGTTAATGTTGGGTTTGTGGGCTTGGGCAGCGCTGGGTTGGGATGTTTTCTTGATGTGCACTTAACCTTTATATAAAACCGTCTCTTATACATGAGTTGATATGGATTTGTTTCTCTAAAGTTCCCAGACTAACAGACTTGGTAAGCACTTTTCCCCCTCAGAGTTGTGTCTGTGTCTTCCCAGTGCCTTCCTGCTTGCATGGGTTCTATTGAAAACTCAGAACTTAGTTTTACTGATTCTCCTTTTATGTAACTTTTCTCTTTTCTTAAATTTCTCTCAGGATTCTTTTCTCATATTTGATGTTGGAAACTTTGACTAGGCGTGGAACCATCTTTAACACCTAGACCCCCTGGAAAATTACCTAAAGGCAGTGGCCACTTCTGGCTTTGCTGCCTCCCCCTACCTCACCCCACCCCCACTCCCCCCACACAAACACACCCTACCCCTGTTCTTTTTTTCCTTTTGGTTGTTGTTGTTTTGAGAAACCACCAGAGAAAAGACACACCATGGAAAAGGTATGGAATCATCCCCAAGTCTCCACCATCTCTGTTGAATAGAAATAGCTGTCCACACCTTTCGGTACCTGTGGCTGCAGTCTGACGGCGTGAAGTCTGTGCAGGGCTTTGATGAACAAAAACCGGTGACTGATTGGACTGCTTTGAATTTAACAGCCCCAGCAGATCCCTTTAAAGGCAACCTAAGGAAACTCAGATAAGTATATTACTAAGAGAACTTGTCTGGTGTCATCCACTAATTATAGAGATCGATTTAAATGCTGTTGATGCTAAACCAAAGGACATTGGTAACTGGCTCCCCTGTATAAAGATCGAATCCAGTGCTGTGCAATCTATCAAAACAAGATGTGTGAACTTTTATCTTTTGCCTAGGGAAGGAACCCATAAACAAGTTGGTGGAGGGAGCAGGCACCTGTGAAAAATAAAAGCCCTAAAACTGCAGGGGTGTGCATTCTAAAGGTATATTTCCTGTAGAGTTCAAGAACTTTAAAATAAAAAGAAAACATTCAGTTTTAAAACCACTAGGGTAGAGCAAAGACATGTGAAATGTATGGCCCCAGAAATTCCAACAAAAACTAATTAAACAAAATACAACAATATAATTTATCAACTTGATATGTAAATACAAAGGTAAGTAATATTTTTTAGTCTTGGGGGTCTCATTCATACATGCATGGATTTTATTCCAACCAAAATATGTTTGTTGTTTAAACATGTCTCAGTGATAAGTGAATGGCTGAAAACAAGGTCTCTTAATTGTTCATTTAACCTATTCTCATTAGGGCACCTTCCCCTATCACCCCCACCCAATCCCTCACCCCCACCACCCAAAAGTCCACTGACCTCTGAAGGAATCTATGAAGCCAGCTCTATTCAAAGGTCAGTTTAGAACATTACAGCAACCGACTTTGGAATTCCAAAGGGGTCATCTTGACATATTTTCTAAAGGTCACAGATGATTGTGATGTTTTTTAGAAATAGGTTTTAAGAAAATTGTAAACTTCATTGGTGAGAAAAAGACCACGAAAATTGTGCCAACGTTTTTGTTGTGTTTTTCTATCAAAGCAATGCACTGGCTCGTTCTTCCAGGGCATCATTGGCTGTCCAAGAATTTCAGTGAAAATCTCCATCTATCCTACAAAGCTGATTGTGTCCTTTCAGATTTCTCTGTCTTTTCAAAAATAAACTAATATTTCAAAGGAACATGATTAAAATCACCAAAAAATGCCCAGACTGCCCTTTAGACATGGCACAGATGGACAAATACAGCATTCTTTGGAGGAAAGTTCAGAGAAAGGGAAGCATTGCTTTCAGAAATATATGTACCTAGATGGAGGAGATGTCAAGAAACAATAATAGTTTTGCAATTTAATATTTATGTAAATAAAGGTTTCTGTAATTTTGTCAATACTTTTTTGTATTACCCTTGCAAATCATTTCTATGGGAGCCACTATATGCATTAACTAATGTCAAGAGCTAATGCTAATGAAATAAACTTTGAGGATTGTAAAATAAAGTAAAAATTCATAAAATAATTAAAGTGTTCCAACAAGGGCTCCAAAATGTAATGGAATGATTAAATAACATGAAAATAAAAGTTAAAAATGAAGCTTTTAGACTTTTAGAAATAAAAACTATAGTTAATTAAAATTAAAGTGCACTGAATGAGTCTAAAATCAGATTAAACATGTAACTTGTTACTGAATTGAAGAATAAGTCTGAAAAACATCTATCCATTTATCACAGAAAGATGAGTGTTAGGGAAATCTTAATTAAATATTATTTAGATGACAGAATGAAAAGTAACCTATTCTCAGGGCATGTAATCATTTAATATGATTTCCCAGCAATGTTGGGAGGTGACTGTCTAATACTTATAAACAACCACTCCCTTATTTGTACATTAAAAAAAATTTAAAAAAACATTTCTTCAGAGGAAACCCCACCTCAGATAACGTCTCTTTCTCATTTAGTAGGTAATGCGAAAAGTCAAATGTTTCTACTATCCAGCAGTATTCCTCAGTTACTCTAATCTAATAGACTCTCCTATAGTGGTGTTATTAAAGTTACTGAAATACTCCATTGGACTTAACACTGACATACCCTGGAATGAGAAGAAGCAGATGACTGCACACCCAGTGTTGTGGACTTTGAAGACATTGAACGCTGGATCAGAAGTCTTGATTTTGAGGTTGCCCAAGAATTGGCAACCTAAGAGTAACATACACTTGCCATTTCTGTATCCTCTTTGCTATTTGTGACATGTATTAGTTCTGCAGACATACAAGGGGGTACGTACCCCCCCAACTGGAAAAAAGCCTAGCTGGACAGAGCTTTCATAGTCTGCATTTTTCCCACTAGGCAAAAATCTGAGTTAGTGCACGTAGTGGCATCACCTGGGAAGGTTCTCTTTGGCCACAGTGAATTTTTTTGTAAAAGCAGTTTCACTTGAACCTCATTTTTTTTGTGATAGCCAATTTAAGAGAACAGAATGGGGCTGTGAAATTTTGTTTCCAGTTAGGGAAAAATGCCAAATAAACTGTTGTGATGTTGAACACAGCTTCCAAGGACAGCACTATGGGGAAAATTCAAGTGGTTTTCTCATTTTAAAAAAGGTGAAATATTGATTAATGACAAACCTCATTCAGGACATCCATCCATTCATTGGGGCACAGTCAAAATCTCAAAGAGTTGGAAACAACCCAAATTTCCATTCATGGATGAATGGGTTAAGAACTGTGGTACATACATACAATGGAGTGCTATGCATCCCTAAAAAGCAGTGATAAATGTATGAAGCATATCTCTGCATGGGGAGAACTGAAGGAAATTATGCTACGTGAAGTTAGCCAAGCACAAAAGGACAAATACAACATGAGTCCACTGAGGTAAGCTTAAAAAATGCAAAAGGGGCAGAGGGGAAAAGCTACTCTATACATAAATTCCTGTGGTGAGGTCAAGGTACTATGGCAGGGGCCAAACCCAACCCAGGGATACATATGTCAGCCAATTAAAAAGGAGGAAAAAAGAGAAAGAGAGATAGGGGTAATGGGAAACATTAGTGCCTCTAACCCACCCAAGGGGAGAACCTCATTTATATCTCCACAGGATACGGAGAGAAGGACCAGACTTAAACCCGGTGCACCAAGACGTGAATACAACATACCGGCACGCAGCAGGGAACCAACAGAGAGGTCTGTGGGACTGGCACCAATCCCATTTACATACCCCCTGGCCCATCCCCACCCTGCCAAAGAATGCAATTCAGAGGACAGCACTGAAGCTGCAGCTCAGGGAGATGGGTGCTTCTGATCAGGAGCAAGTGAAGAGGGAAAGAGAGAGTGTGGAACACATCCTGGCCCACCAAACCCCAGGGCAGTATTCTGGTTCAGAGCAGCCAATGCACAGAGAGGTCCATAGGGCTGGCCCCACCATGAGACATGGAATTCTTCACTGACCCATAGTGCTGCAGAGGACAGCACTGGAGACCTGGTAAGGGAGTTGTCCTCGATCTGACCCCACCACACTGGTGCTGAACACTAAGGCAGTGCAGCAGAGCATCAGGGAGAGAGCAAAGCAATGAATTCCTCAAGGAATACCAAAAACAGCCTTTGGGGCCAGGACGTGGCACCCCATCAGACTCAACTGGAAAACACTCAAAAAGGTCATCAGTCAGACCTGGAACTATTTATGGCCTTCTCTTTTTTTACTGTTGGATTTTTTTATGCCGTTGCTATTGTTTTGTTATTTGTTTTCTTTTGTTGTTATGTTTTGCTTTGCATTATTTTTGTGCTTATTATTGTCTCTGCATGTCTATCTGGATAAGAGGAATAAGCAGTCTGGAAGAGAAAACATCAGGATTAAAGGTTCTGTGGGAAGCATGGGAGAGGGGAAGGTAGGGGAAAGGAAGGAGGGTGCCAACAAACCCAGGGACAAAGGAATAACAAGTGATCTAAAATTGATGGTGAGGAGGGCATCTGATGATGCCCTTGATCAAGGGCAATGTAGCCAAGAGGAATTACTGAAACCCCAAAGAAGGCCAAAAATGATAATGGGACAAGAGGAACATAAAAGAAAATAGAGGAAAGAACTAGGAGGCAAAGGACATTTGTAGAGGTCTAAATACAGGCATGTATATATGTAAATACATTTATATACAACAATATGGGAATAGATCTATGTACATATATTTATATGTTCCAATATTAAGTAGCCAACGGACATTGGCCCTCTATTCAAGTACTCCCTCAATGCAGGAAGAATTTGTTCTACTAACCTGGCACTCTGTGATGTTCACCTTTCCTGAGATGATTGCTGAAGACAAAATAGGTGCATAAGCAAATGTGGTGAAGAAAGCTGATGGTGCTGGCTATCAAAAGACATAGCGTCTGTGGGCTTAAAGGCTAGAGATAGCATCTCGGGTCTTAAAGGCTTGAAGATAAACAAACAGCCATCTGGCTGAGAAACAACACAACCCACATGGAAGAAACACACCAGCCTGCGTGATCATGAGGTGTCAATGGATTCAGGTATTAGGCACCAAAGACCCAAAACAAAACAAAAAAAATAATATAGATATGAATGAGGGGAAGGGCAGAGTGGACACTCATCTGCAGTCAATTGGACAGCCCCTTTCAGAAGGTCTCAAGGAAAGAGATGAGCCAGTCAGGGTGCAGTATAGCACGGACAAAACATGACTTTCCTCTAATTCTTTAATGCTTCCTCCCCCGTACTATCATGACCCCAATCCTACCTTACAAATCCAGTTAGACCAGAATATGTACACTGGCTCAGATAAGAGCTTACAACATAGGGAATCCAGAAGAGATAAACCCTCAGGACCAATAATGGTGATACCAGGAGGTTGGGGGGAAAGTTGGGTGTGGGAAGGGGGGGAACTGATCGCAATGATCTATATATAACCCCCTCCCAGGGGATGAACAACAGAAAAGTGGGTGAAGGGAGACATCGATCATTGTAAGACATGAAAAAAAAATTTTATAAATTATCAAGGGTTCCTGAGGGAGGGAGTGTGTGAGAGGGAAGGAGAGGAAAAAAAGAGGAGCCGACACTGAGGAATCAAGTAGAAAAAGAATATTTTGAGAATGATGATGGCAACATATGTACAAATGTGCTAGATACAATGGATGGATGGATGGATGGATTGTGATAAGAGCTGTCTGACTCCCCAATAAAATGATAAAAAGTGGGGTTCTGTATAAAAGAATTTCAAATCATTAAAACATCCAGGCTCACTAGACTCATTGAGTCTTAATGAACCCACGCCCCACCCCCTTGAATCTACTGCTCTGAAAAGCAATAGATTCTCTCCTTTTTTGAAGGATGAAAGAAATATATTCCTAGTAATTAGAAAGCATGATTTATTATGACAAATGCATTAGTAATTATAATAAACATAGGTTGATCCATATTTCAACAAAAATTTCTACCCAGAACAATTTTAAAGGAAAAGAACAAAGCAGGAGGTCTCACACGGCTGGATCTCAAAACATATTATACATCCACAGCAATCAAAAGAGCCTGGTACTGGTTATGTGACCAACACACAGACCAACAGAGTAGAAGTCACTCATAGATGGACAGCTGATATTTTCAAGATGAGTCAAAGTCCTGCAAAGGATAATAAGTAGCCTTTATTTGCACAAAAATGAAACAGGCTCTTTACTTAGCACCATACACAAAAACTATCTCAAAATGAATCAAAGACTTAAATGTTAAATCCAAAATTTTAAAGGTCCTGAAAGATTATTTGGGGACAAACTATGCTTTTTCTGGTAATGAGTTTCCAAATTCTACTACAAATGCACAAGCCAGAGAAGACAAGCTAGATTACTCAGCTTTCATATAAATTAAATTCTTAGGTCTATAAAAGATTATCAAAAGAGACTACAAATTGGGAATGTTTTTCTCAATAATGTGTCTGATAAAGATCCAATTTCTAAAGTATATAGAAAACACCAGCAATTAAGCAACAATAAAACAACAGCTCAATTTAAAAGTATGCAAAAGGCATAAACACTGTACTAATGAGGAGATTCAACAAACCAACAAACACAGGAAAAGATGTCCACAATCATTTGCCCTCAGAGAGATCCAAATCGAAATGACAAGGAGATGCCATCTCATCTCTGGAAAAAAAAACAAACTCTAATAAAAACAAAACAAAGCGGAAAGCAACACATGTTGCTTAGGATGAGGAAAGATAAGAACTTGCTCTATTCCTGATTGGACTGGAAATTTTTTGAATCACTATGTAAAATGGCATAAATATCCTCAAAAAGGTAGGGATAGAAATACCTAATTCCACTTTCATGTATATATATAAAAGTACTATAACTATTAACATAGACAGATATGAGGGGGCTTCAAATATTCATGAAAAAGTATAATTAATATACAATTTAATTTTCCATAAACTTTTGAAGCCCTTTATAAAGTGTACCCAAAAACCTCAATGAAACCAAGTAAGCAAAACCTCGCAGCTGTTGTGTCAATTCTGACTCATGGAGAGCCTGTAAGGCTGAGTAGAGATGTGCCTTTGGCTTTCTGAAGTGGTGAATCTTTTGGGTAGCAGGAAGCCTCACCTTTTTCCTTTGGAGTAACGGTTAGGTTTGAACTTCCGCCTTGTGGTTAGCAGCCTAACATGTAACCCACTATGCCACAAGGGCTCCTTTGTTTATTGTAGCTTTATTTTTAATAGCCAAAAGATGGAATGAACCTCAATGTCCATCAATTGATGGGTGGGTAGACACACTGTAGTGCATAAATAATATGGGGCAATATGCAGCCATAACACTCTCAAGATATGCTGTGATGTGTAGGACATTATTCTGAGTGAAATAATTCAATCAAAACAGATGAATACTGTATAATCTCACTATTACTGAGAGAGAGAAATAAGTATACTTATAGAAAGCATCATTCTTTGGTGGTTTCTTGGGAGGCCGAGAGAGGGAAAAGCAGCACCGAATGAAGGTGAGGTCAGCACAGCTTGACCAAGGTAAACGATGGCATTAGAAATAAACAAGATAATTGAGAGTTTGGGTAAAAGCCACACAATGTGTGCACTTTCTTAACAGCTGTCATAACAACCAAGAATGGGCAGGCATGGTTCCATGGGTAGATATAAGAAGCTGGGCATATGAAGAACATGGCACCGGAATTGCGGAATGGCTGATTAGCAATGTGCAGTTGCAGATGGCACAACCTTTCTTGTTGAAAGACCTCCTGATGCGTATCAAAGACCACCCCCTTGAATATGGATTACACCGCAATGGAAAGAACACAATCACTCTCAACACTGGACCCATAGACAGCATCATGATCATTTTCAAGAAATTTATTTTACTTGCAGCTACAAACAATGCTCATAGAAGCAGCAGTTAAAATCAAACAACGCATTGATCGCGTTGAGCAGATCTGTGAAAGACCTCGGTAAGTGTGAAAAAGGGAGAGTCCCTTTGAGAACTGAGCCCGCCTAACTCTGGAATTTTCAACCCCCTCAAATGCACGCCAAAGCTGGGGGACATACGGAAGAGCAGGGAGGAACTGATGCATCTCAACCGCGCGGCTGACGAAGAATACTGAAACTGTCACAGACGCCAGTGGAACATACATCTCTCTTGGAAGAAGTGTGCTCCCAGCAGGGATGCTGGGGAGACTCCGCCTTCCATAGTTTAGATGCGTTATCAGGAGAGAGCTACACGCTTGGAAGAAAGATATTACGCTTGGTAAAGTTGAGAATCACAGCAAAAGAGGAGGGTCCTTAAGGAAGGGAATTCTAACATTGGCAGCAATAATAGCTTCAAATATAATAATTGTGAGGAGTCGTGGAACAAGGCAGTGTTTCATTCTACTGTACAAAGAGTAAAACGGACTTGAAGATGCCTAGCAACAACAATAACAAATACACACATATTTACATACATATATATATATATATGGATGTGCATATATAAAAATTTCTCTCAAAACCAAACTCACTGTCATCAAGTCAATGAGGACCCATAGTGGCCCCTATAGGGTTCCAAGACAGTCACTGGTTACTGGAGAGGAAGCTCCAGTCTTTCTGCTGCAGCGCTGCCGGTGGTTTCAAACTGCGAATCACATTAATCACAGGCCACCACCACCAGGGCTTCTTAAAGTTTCTCTAGGCAGATGTATGCATGTTTCTGAGTGCTGCATATATACTCAGATAGCAAATAAAGCACACATGGATCACAGATATAGATACTTCCTAGATAAAAAGAAATACCTCTCGGGAGGTTTTGCTGGGTTTGACTGCTTTGGATCATAATTTTGGATATTAACTTACTCAATTGATACAACATAGCTCACAAAGATAATGTTTTATGAGTAGCCCCGAGGCTTGTAAGATGGCCCTGGATAGAGTGGTTTAAAAAGTACAGAACAAAATTCAAATTCCTAAAAGAGGACAGACTTGTGGTTCCAGTAGTGACTCAAGAAACCTCCAAGCCTATGACTCTCGAAGACCCTTTTAAATTTAGAACTCAATCCACTCCCAAAGGTCACCTATCATCCCAAAGGCAGAGTGGGTTATAAAGTAAATACCATCACCTGCAAAAATGAGCTCTTACAAACAATCACCTAAATGGACCTAATGGTCACCGTTTACCTCAAACCAGAGATGAGATGTTAAAAGGGGACGAGGGGACTAGATGAAAGGAAACAGAACAATAATGGAAATAATGAGAATGCTAGCACGTTGTGATATATGTAAACAGTGCCGCTGAAGAATCTCTATAGAAATTGTTAAATGTGTAAAAACTGTTACATGTTGTGTAAATATTCTCCAAAATCACAATAAATACTAAAATCGATGGATTAAATTCATGTTATAGGGAAGATTTTGAGATTGGGTTAATAAATATAGGATGACGGGGTTGGAAAATGACATGGAACTAAACTTTTCTAAACAAATCTCACTTAGCAATATTAATATCTGAAAACTTTAGTTTGAAACAGAAATTATAAGTAGAATCAATGCTTAATGGTAGAAGAATCAAAACAGTAGGAAGATGCACCTTTCTCATTTGGTCTCATCGGGAGCCAGAGCCACACAGTCACTGTAACTGGAGAGATTTATAATAAAATCTTAGTAACTATTTATAGGGAATTAAAAAAGAGGAAATAAGATCATTTCCTCTGAAAAATGCACTAGAACCTAGGTGGAGCACTCAGGAAAGAAACCAATTTGGAGGGGTGGACCCTTTCTAGGCTGATGTTCTGATTGCTCTAGAGAGGGTATGGCTGTGGTCCAGTGGGTACTGGAGAAAGTCATTGGCTTGTCCCTGGACAGAACTAATCCAAAGTCAGAGTCCTGGTTGGTTGGAAGAGACAAATTTGTCAGACTGCTGTAGACATTTGGAAACTGCCTGCAAGGGGTGGGGATGGGGGTGTGTGGGTGAGGGTCAGGGGTGTCTGTGAAATGTGCTGGGAAGTCTGCTCGACATCACTGTACTTTTGGAAAAGCCCAAATCAAATGCACTGCCATCGAGCTGATGCTGACTCATAGCAAGGTTACAAAGCAGGACACAATTGCCCTGTGAGTTTCTGAGACGGTAACTTTTTAAGGGTGTAGACAGCTTCATCTTGGTAGTCACATAATCTGTTGTCAATTTGGGAGGATTAAGAGTGGAGGGGTGGAGTTTCGCCTGTTATCAGATCGCAGCTTGATGACCTTATTTGGAGGTACTAAGGAGATAAATAGCTCGCTGGAGGCGGCACACATGCTCACTCCTTTGGAGATTCTCTACTGACAAAGCAGACTCCCTTTGAAACATTGCTGTTGACAAGACACATGGAGGGAGGCTGATGGAGCCAGAACTCTGGAGTCTGAGGAGCTACGTGGAGACCCCTATCAGTGCTGAGATGTTTATACTACCACTGGATCCACAAGACCTTGCAACCACTAGCCTGTGATTTCCCTGCATTCGGCATCATTGCATGTGTTTCGTGAGTCTAAAGACTCTTAAAATATTGGTATCAGACATATAGGCTGATATAGGATTTATGGACTTGATCTGGACTGGGCTGGGATGTTTTCTCAATATTCACTTGCTCTTGTATATAAAGCTCTTTCCTATACACATATATATGTCTATGAATTTGGTTCTCTAGTCAACCCAGACTAACACACATATGGAGAGACTGGTGGTTTCGATCCCTGACTTTGCAGTTAGTAGCCAAACGCATGAGCATTGCGCAGGCAGTCTCAGTCAGCAGTCTGGAGCGTGGGAAAACTGCGAGCAAACTTGCAGGAGCACCCAAGGAATTCTCCAGAGACAGCCTTTAGGAGTGCCACTTGCTTCTGGGACTTGTCTGTGGTTGGTGCTGCCACTCAGCTCTGCGGGTGGGGTGGGGTGGAGAGTTCCATTGGGTGTCCTCCTGCATGTCAGCCTCTCAAACCCAAGCTCATTGCCATCAGTTCATACTGAATCATAGTGATCCCCTGTGGGGTTTCAAGACTGTAATTGTTGTCAGGAGTAGAAAACCCAGTTTTTCTCCAGCAGAGCTGCTGGTGGTTTTGAACTGCCGCCCAAGCGGATCACAGTCCCACAAGTAACCCCTCAGCCACCAGGCCTCCTACACACCAGTCTTACCACAGAAATCTTGGCCAAGGGGAGGACAGAGGGAAAAGAGGATACCAGGAAAAAACAAACTCATCAGTGTTTCTCCGTCGCCCCCTACTGACAAGGCTTGACATCATGCCAGCTGGCAAAGGAAGAAGGTCGTACAATGACAAGGGCAGACTGGGAGTCAGCACCTCAGAGAACCTCGACAATCTAAAACAAAGTTGACAGTTACAGAAGAAGGCATTGTTATGTCAGTGAACCGTGAGAAGTTCTTTACATAGTTCCCTCATAAATTGGCAGATCAAACAAAAAATCAATTACATATAACAATGATAGTAAAATTAACATATTTAAATAATAAATGCTGAACACATGGATTATTAGCAAGGCATATGAACTATTTTTAAATGTGTCAAAGGCCACCAAAGAAGTCTCACAGTTATGACATCAGTCCCTGTAGACAGAGCACTTTATACAACAAGAGGCAATAAAGTTGGAAGCCAATAATGAAAGTATAATATAATGGGCATTTGGACAATACAATGATATAGCTATAAATTACTATGGATATCAATATTACAAACATTTTATTCTTGAACAAGTCAAAGGGATCCATTGAATTTTGTAGAATTAAGCTAAAATGGTATTTAGAGGGAAACTTACACACATAAAGAATATGTTAGGAAGAAATATAAGAGTGGATTGGACAAATTGAAAATTTAAGGTGCAGGGGTGCTACGACCAGTAGACTTCAAGTCCATGGGAGTGTTTCGTTGCTCATGTAATCATCCTGTCATCTACATCAGGTGTAATGGCCCAGCTTGGAAAGAAAATATACCAGGCTATTGATGTGTGGTGTGGAAATAAAGCAATGACTTGTTTTTTTATGTACTTTGTTTTCTCCTCAGAGTATTGAATTTATATATCATTATCTATTTTCTTCAAAGAGAACATGTCGACAAAAATATTTTAATCCTGAGATACAGAAATGCAATGCTCAAGATCTAAAAATAGAGTAACACTTTTGGTGGGGAGCGGTGCATTGGAAATATTTCTCATTCATTCATTAATACATCTCATATACTGTTGTAGCCCATGGAGTCTCATCAGTAAATGCAATAGATGGAATCCTTGCCTTTTAGCCCACATAGTCTAGTAGAGGAGACAGGAAAAAGAAATGATATTGAAAAATATATAGCACAGTAGCTAGTGGAAAGTGCTGAAGGGAGAAATATTTTCTAAAAGACTCTGGAAAACAATTTGTCAGGATGACAATATTAGGTAAGTTTGCCTGGAAATGGTTCACCAAGAAGAAACAACAACAGAGGGGTCTTGGGGAGGAGATGAGCCAGTCAGGGTGCGATGTAACAACGATGAGAAATACAACTTTCCTCTAGTTCCTAAATGTT
>NW_022111324.1:43678600-43712350 GCF_000313985.2 Echinops telfairi | reverse complement strand
ATAGTCAAAGAGTCTTTCCCATTCAACATGAGCATACATTTGATAATAAAATAAATACCCTTCTTTTTAAAAGACTCCCACTTTTGCTTGGATAAAATGAGAAACTATGAAGGGTTTTGAACACTGGAGTACCATCATTTGACTTAGGTCTCAGGAGGACCTTTCAAACTGCTGAGCTGAGAAGAGGCTCAAGTGGGTAAGAGTGAAAGCCAAAAATCTTTCAGAAACAACGGCAGGAATCTAGGAAACACAAAAGTGCTGCTGACTTAGCTCTGACTGGTAGCAACAGATGCCAATAATCAATGACAGATCTGATCAGGAGCCTGAGAGAAAAAGAAGAACCGAGGGTAACACAAAGGTTTTCGATGTGAACAACTGAAGAATGGAGCTGCCCTTTGCTGAGATGTGAAGGACCATTGTGGTAGCAAGTTTGAACAAGCTGACTTTCAGACTACCTCAATTTAAGAAGCTCATTGGTGATTCCAGGGGAAATATGGAAGTAGTATTGGAACACAAGTCTGGATTTCAGGGGAAACATCCACTGATGTTATAACATTGTAAGTCATGATCAAAGGTGTTGGGATCAGAGGAGACCACGTGGGGAGTGATTTAGAAAAGAGAAGCCATATAGGAACTGAGTCGCTATGGAACCTATAAGGCTTGGGATGGTAAGGGAGAACCAGCAAAGGAGGTTGACAGAACTAGGAAGAAACCAGTAGCATGTGGTTATCTTTGAAGTAACTGAAGAAATTTCAAAGAGGAATGAACTAATATTTAGCAGTTCCAATGCTGCTAATAGGACACACAAAGTATTAAGAGCCACTTTGTGGAGAACATGAGTGACCTTGATCAAAGTGACATCAGTAGACTAGTTAAGCTCCCAAGTCACAACTTTGGGATGAGGTTAAACAAAGAATCATAGAATCATAGTGGAGATAGTAAGGTTGATTCATCTTTCTTTCTGTAGAGGGAAGAAATGAATATGACAAGAAGAGATGTGTTAGAGGAATTGTGTTGTGTTGATTTGATTTGATTTGTAAGAGGGAGTAAGCATAATCAGTGGAAGTGCTTGGGGACGTGAACGAGGAGAAGAGGAAAAACATGGGAGCAGGAGAGAAAAAGAAGGCCTGGTATTCTGATGCACTACAGGGGTGCCCCATCTCGAGTGGTCCATGAGAAGGGCACGCATATCAGCACCAATGAAGGTAGATGTAGTCGCACGAACTTATTAAGTATTCTGATCGCCTGTTTATGTTTTCTATTTTTATAACTGAAATTAATTAACTCAATTGAAACACACATTTTTTGGAAAATCAAAGCAAATAATGCTATGCTTGCATACACACATGCAAATTTAAAGAAAGATCTGGAAAATATATTGCATTGCTAAGCTTCAACTACTATTCTTAACTTTTCTCTACTCTGCTTCATGGATGATATTTAGCTCTATTTTTTATGGAGGCAACTACAGGACAATCTGGTCATGTAAATCTGTCAGAGAACATAAACATCTTTAATTTTTCTTTCTTGATCATAGGTCTCCCTGACAGATAGTGTTTCTGAGATAAAAACTGAAGAACAAGCATTTGTGATAACTTCTTTTTAAAAACAATCTGCTGCTCTCATAGGAGCTAGATGTTTGTAGTCAATGCTTCCCCAGATGCTGGCAACCTCTGTGAGAGCGACCTAAGGTTTTAAGAAGAGACCTTGCGTTCAGGAACTTGATTGGAGAAGAACTGTATTTTTTCCCGGAATAAAATATTTATCATTAGCATTCAAGAAGAAAACCTAAAATACATTTGCTTATAAACTGAAAATGGTCTTATCTTGTATCCTAAGGCTACAAGAAAAATGTATTGATTTTAAAAACAGAATGGCCTAGCACAACTTACATCTCTCCATTTTAATTTCCTTTGTCTACATGTTTCTTTGGCAACATAAGCATTTAAAGTTCAACACATCCTCTTTTTTTTTTCTATTGGCCACAATGAATTGAATGGGACAAAATTAACGTTAAGTCTTTCATTCTTTATGAAATTTTTTCAAAATATTTTCTCTCATTTCTTTCAAAATTCAGTCTTCTCCCCTCTTTTGTAGAACTGATAGTCCCTGCCATGAATTCTGTACTTTAATGTAGTGTGTTAGTCCAAGTAGACTAGAGAAACAGATTCATGGAAACTCATATGTGTCTAAGAGAGAGTTTCATATGAAGGGTTATTGTACATTAATAAAGTTTCCCAACTCGGTCCAGTCCAAGTCCATAAGTCCGATATTAGCTCTTATGTCCAATACCAATCTATAAAGTCTTCTTCAGACTCATGAACACATGCAAGGACGCTGAATGCAGGGAGATCACAGGCCAGTGGGTAGAAAGTCTTGTGAGTCCAGTGGCATTGTAAGCATCTCAATTCTGGCAGTCTCCATGTGGCTTCTCCAGTTTCCAAACATGGGCTCTATCAGCATAGTGCCATGTGTCTTTTCAGTAAAGCTTCTCTCCAGGAGTGAGCAGTGAGAGAGAGGTGTCTCCCATCTCCAAGGAAGAAATACTGGAGTTCCCAGAATTCTCAAAACAAGGCCATGCCCACACAGAGACCTCATTGGTTATATCTTGATTGACAGGCCAGACTTCATCCCTTCATGCGTAATCCTCTCAAACTGACACGAGATTATGTAACTACCATATATAGCATTTCTTCTACAATTTTTGGTAAATGTCACGTAAAGTGTTTCTGAACTATTATACCATGATTGATGAAAGGAATTATATGTTGTAAGTTTTCTGCATCCTCTTAATAACTGAACCATACAAGGATTTCTGCACAGTAGCTTCCCAATGGAAGTGTGCATCTAGAGACGGACTCTGTACTTTCCAAGTGATCACTTAGCTAATGTCACCTCTCCAGGGAGTTAAAGAGCACTTTTGCATTGGATGTTTCCATCTCAGCAGGATTCAACAGACAGGATTCATAATGGTTACTGCAAAATGGATCAGAATCATCCGGATGTTTTCTAACGCCTGTCTGCAGGTCTCATGACTTAAGATCCATTTTATAGCCTAGTAGCTGATGAGTCTTACTTGCCATTTTGAGTTTTTAAAATGTAATATATTGAATATAAGTTTTTCTCTTTTGAAATCTAGACCTTTTCCAAATGAACAAAGTTGCATTATGCCACATCAACCTAATTTTTAGCTCTTCAGTAAATGGAAAGGGTTGGTACTTTCACCTCAAGAGTTAAATATTCAAAATTACTTAAAATTTGTGTTTGCATTTAATTTTCTTACAAAGATATTGAGACCCTGATCATGTCTAGAACTAATTTAAACTCTGAAATGAGTAACAATATTTGCCTTTTACCCACAAATCATAAAATGAGGATGAGTTTAATCCTTATGTATTTCTATTTCCATCAACTTGAATGTTATATCAATAAAGCACTCATTGAACAGAACCAATTTGCCTCCAGGTGAGGAAATTAACCCTCAGCTAAATGATAGGCTTAAAGTCAGAGAGAGAGAGAGAGAGAGAGAGAGAGAGAGAGTGTGCGTGCGTGCGCGCTGAGTTACATAATAAGTTCTAGTTACACAAACCTTGGGATGAGTGTTGGTCATGGAAACCTGAGAAGAGAACGTTGACAATTCAGGAGCTTAAGAAAGTACCTGCTTGACACAGAGTGAAGGAACCTATTGTATGATTCCTGTGGACCTATCGTCCCATGCCCCTTGATTACTAAAGCGTGATTATATAAGACTTGCTGATCACCATTATATTTGAATATGGGAAGAGTAAGGAAAAGCAGTTCATCTGTGATCTACCAACTCCTTTTAGGAGATGATATCTCTAGGGGAATTACAAGGGACAAAGTTTCTATTTCAAATTGAATTGTGTCTCCCTCAAAAGCTTAACTCTGATACCTGTGAATATAGTCCTGTCTGGAAATAGAGCTTGAAAGATGTTGTAAGTTAAGGTAACATGAGACGATACCAAAAAGAGAAGGGAGAGCTCTACCTTCATCGGAGTCGTGTCCTGAGCAAAGAAGAGAAGGCGCTCTGAGGGACACACGGAGGACGTGGCATAGGTGAAGTCTGGGCTACCAATGAAAGAGATCGCTAAGCCCAGGAAGTCCAAGAATTGCTGACCATGCATCAACAGGACCAAAACCGATTTCAGACACACCTCCAGACTGTGAGACATCAAAGTGCTGTTCTAGACCACGCAATGTTGCCCTTTGACAGCAAACTTAAGAAATGAATATTAGAAAATTGTTTCAATTGGGCTCCAAGTGAATAGGATCTTTTCACCATACTGCCCTTGGGAGCCAACTAAGGATTGTTAGTTGTTCAGTGCCAGTGAGTCAGTTCCAACCCATGGCCACCTTATAAATAACAGAATGAACTACTGATCAGTCTAGTGCCAGCCTCACAATTGTTCTTATGCTGGATCCCACTGTGGCAGCTACTGCATTAACCCATTCCATTGAGCACCTTCCTCTTTAACTGCCTTTCTACCTTACCAAATACGATGGCTGTCTCCAGGAAATGGTCACTCCTGACAATATGTCCAAAATATTTTAGGCGAAGTCTCGCCATCCTGGCCTCTAAGTCACACTCTAGCTGCACTTCTTCCAAGGCAGGTCAGAGGTGCTTTTCGCAGTCCCTTCAATAGTCTTCTTCAGCACCACATTCAAACGCAGTTCGTCTTTTCTGGTGCTCTGTATTCGTGTCCAACTTTCCCAAGTGTATGAGGCGACTGAAAATGCCATGGCTTGGGGCAGGCATACTAAGGATGACTGGGAGTGATTAGAATTTAGGATCTATGAGGTGTGACTCTGGAGGGTACCACACAGTCCCCTCAGCTCTCCAAGACGTCATGAAGATGTTTCCCAGTTGAAAGACTCCTACTCCGTGGACGTCTCTGAGAGACCTCAGTTATTCTTGGCCAGAGGAAAGGAAGGACCTGATGATCTGCCCTCAACATCCTGTCTCCTCTGCTCTGTCTGAGCCTTGTGACTATGTCCTGTGTATTAATTAATACATCTTGATTCGGCGTAAGAATTATTCCTGATGCATGAGTCATGTCCTGATCAAAGAGAGGGAGCACTCAGAGACACACAGAGGACACGGGATAGGTGAAGTTCTATGATTTTCTCATAGAATTTTTGTGCCAGCCCAACTACCAGGTACCAGTGCTCTCAAAATCAGTGGTTCTCAAGCACGATCACACATGAGCCTTAGTCAGGGAGCTTATAAAATGCAGATTTATGGTCTTCTCTTCTTCTAGACATGTGGATTCAATAGATTTGGATTAGAGCCCAGTATCTACACCTTGCCTTAGAAATAGGTTGTGACTAAATGATTTCTTGATATCTCCAAATCAGTCTTCTATTGACCTAAGTCTACAACTTTTGGTTGTATTAAAATACTATCAATATAGCATTTTTTCTTATGAATTTAGTATTTATACTTACTTTGAATGTATTTTTCTAACACAAATTTGTTAAGAGTACTGATAGAAATATGAAAGGAAAAAAAAGATCTTACTCTCATTTATCATGTAGTATCAGTTTCATTTATTGCCATAAAATTATTTTTGAGAGTTCAGTTATTGGCAATTTGGAAAAATTTTAAAAATTCTTTGTTCTAATAATATCTCTAAATGTTTACAATTTACATTTAGAGTCAGGCTGTTGAAAATTTTATTCCATCTAATATATACAGCAACATATGGAAATTAATACATATGTAATAATATAAGCAATATATACTACAGCCATATAAAAACAATATACAAAGCAATGTTCCATGTAACATATAAAGCATCTTTTAATGTTGTTTTATTTTTATTCTGTTCCTTTAATTTAACTCTTGGCAGCCCTTAATGAAGCTTAAGATTCATTCACAGCCATGATGGTGAGAGTATGTTCACAAAGAAGACAGAGCTGCAAAGTTTATTGAAGGACATCTTAGCTTCTAGTAGAAATAGCACAAGCTGGTGACTTTACCGAACAAACATTTATTTTCATGTACTTCAGGAAGCTCGAAGTCGAAATTCAGGGTGTGGCTGTCGGGGGAGTTTTCCTTGTCTATTATAGCTCTAGTGGCTGGCCAGGGAGCCTGGTGGTTCAGTAGTTAAGATCATGACTGCTAACCAAAGACCTGGTGGCTTGAATGCACCAGCCTCTCTGTGGGGGAAAGATGAGTCATAGTCATTCAGCTTTCATTAAGGCCTACAGCCTTAGAAAACCTACGAGACAGGTCAAATCTGTTCTACAGAGTCACTATATGGCAATGGGCTTTATTTTTCTGTTTTATTAGTTGGCAATTCTTGCTGTTCCTCGACATGTAGATTATTCTGCCCTCCATCATTGTTTAGAGGGTGTTTGGCTTACCCTGGTATCGGCTTCTTTTATAAGTCACAGGTGCTTAGGTTTAAGATATATTCTGAATTTGAATAATCACCCAAACCCAACATAAAACCCTATTTCTAAATTGAATTATGTCCATAAAATAGTATAGAATTCCAACACATATTTCAGGGTGTGATAGGTAAGTTTATTTTGCCAACCTGGTCAATAGGAACATGTGTGGTTAATAAGGTCACAGTTTGATTGGAGGGCAAAATGATAAATGGCTTGGCCTGTCTCTCTTGCTTTCTGGTGATCAGACCAGCATGTAGTTGCTTTAGCTAGTTCTCTGCCTTAACTTGTGAGCCACACTACCTGTGGGATACCCAACACGTGGATCCTGTTGCTAGAGCTTGAGCTTCCTTTGAGACCTGCTTCACCACGCTGCTGGTATATACATTGCTTGAATTTGGGACTGTCGGATCCTGTCATCTGGCTGACTGTTGGTGACCTGCCCTGCTGTTTGCTGCCTGTGGCCAGACTGCCTGCATTGCTGTATGGAAGACTCAGCTGTCTGCTCCCTTGACCTTGGATCCAGCAGGCCTCGTGAGTTGAAGGATTTTCAGTATATTAACTCTTACACAGAAGTGAGTTGAACTGAGGCCCCTGTACTGCTGTGTGAACTAATTGTTATATTCCTTCATACTGTATCTATCTATCCATATCTATAAAATCATAAGTGTCCTGGTTTTGTTTCTCTAGAGAACCCTGTCTAACACACAGGGTTTGTGGACAATTCACTCTATGCAAGGGGAGTGGGGCAGGGAAGAGTGCTTGGGACTTCTACTAAGTTACCTACATGTGAATTTCCAGTAAATTACTTCAATATAAATAGAATTAGTCAAGAAACAAATACATCTAAAATATATCTGTAATTCATATACTACAAAGTATAGCCTACTACAACTCCAATGGTGGGATTCAGCCAATTTTCACTGGTTTGGCAGAATCAATATCTAATTTTTTGTTCATTTTGGTGAACCAGTTGTTAAAATGGTACTAGTAGTAAGGATTCTCTCTAAGGTGGGTGGCTGGGCAGGCACCTAGTGTGGGAATCACAAATGTACAGTCCTTATATCTTTTTTAATGTTCATTTGCACAACAGGGTATTCTAAGTGTCTGTAGTAAAGATCATTCCATCCATATGTATGAAAAATTAGAACTATGCATGTAACATTTATCTGCTCACGTTATAAAACATGTTATACTTTTAATGAAAGATTACATTTTTATTCTCTTGAATTTACTACTTCAGTAAACAAACATATATTGTAAACAGGAAATGTGCCAAATAACCAGAGCACCAGGCTGTCATTCATTTCAGCTTTGTGCCCAAATTCCCATAAGGTATGAGTGAACTGCGCAATTTCTGTAAGCGTTCAATGAGCTAAAAGTGCTGCCAGAACAACTGCTGTAGGTTCAGCAGAATCAAAAAGGGGCTTTTCAAAGACAAACAGAACATGTGCAGAAAAAAGCAGTACTCTATTCATAATATATCAAATGCAATGAGTATTGTGTAATTGAGCTACCCCAAAGGAATGAGCTCCTACTCCCACCGTGAAAAGATACTTAAGGATGAATTACACAGCCTATGAAGCTTGGATTAAAGTGAAGAATATTGCAAGTCAGGATGTCAATCAAGAAACAATATGGAAAGATCTTAAATAGCAATTTTTAAAAATCAGGTATTATTTATTATGTTTTCATTAAGCTTTAAAACTTATAATTTATTCTAATTTCATGTACCTCTTTTATTGTTCTTATTTAAGTAGTAACTGTATGAGATAATAAACTACCTTTTTAATATCAATTTGTTGTGCTGAAAATGGTCATTAGGGTAGCAAACCAGTTGTTAAATTATTTGAAACCCACCAGTGGTAGATTCAAAAACATTTATGAAAAACATTGTTTTCAAATTATAAAAACAATGTATTCTGCAAACATACAATTTCCTGGACACATTCTTATTCTTCTGGGCCAAATTTTAAATGTTCCTCTCTCTTATTGAAATGCATTTCCCTGGTCACTCCTTTGTTTCTTCCACCGTAAAATAATTTACATCACAAAGGTGAGTTCCAGATGAATGATTAGTAAAGTGGCAACATTATACCTAGCCCAATATAGAAAAACTTAAAATGTTTCAGTTTTTTTAGCACAAGCAAAGTCTAACTTCCTGATTCAAGTTAAAAATAACACATGTGCTGGGTTCCTTGGTTGTCAACTGGTTCTTACAAAACACCATCTCGATGAATTAAGAGTGAATGAATGAGAACCATATGGATACATTTCCTTTGAAATACACACAGGATTAAAAAGTTTAAGAAAAATAGTTTTTGGCAAATATAGATTTTGGGGTTTTTTTTTTAAGCAAAAGGGAAATTTATTGGAGCCCATACGGGAAACCCTAGAGAGGCCCAGCATCCCCTACTGTGTTGGCATGCCCAGCATAGGGTCACACCATTCACTGAACCCTATGTCCCAAAGGGACTCCCCTTGAGTAGAGCTTCAGAGCCCCAGGACTGGCTGGGGGTGAGGGGCAAATATAGGTTTGTAGACTTTTCTGGGCTTCCATGTTTGAAAAATAGTGTTTTGTAGACCCAAACTTTAAAGTGCAAAATTTTCCAACTCATATGGCTAAGTGGAGGATGATAAACCTTTAGGAAGGTGAAGTAAGGGTCTTATTCTAAGAACAAGTCAGAATGGGTTCCTCCTTTATCATTTTTAAGGGAACCTTTCAAGTACGTGCACAGAGTTAAAACCTGTGCCCGTGGCCTGTTACTGTGCATCAGAACCCAGAGACGAAAAGCATGAGTTCCAGTTCAGGATTTCTCAGCCTTTCCCCCACTACTCCCCTGGACATCACACTGGTAACCTCACAGTGAGTGGTGGTTCTGCTCTGGAGAAGAAGGAAAGCCTCAGTCGCCTTATATAAGGGTCTGTAGAAGTTGGCATTGAGTTGACAGCATAGGGTTTGGTGTAGAGTTTTATGGTGCAAATAAGGATCCCCATGGCAACGGTTAAATTGCTGAGCTGCTAAACAAAAGGTCAGCAGTTTGAATTCACAAGTGTATCCATAGGAGAAATACGTTGCCAGCTCCTTTCATAAGGGATACAGTTTAGGAAACTGTGGTACTGCTCTACTCCCATAGGGTCACCATGGGTCGGACAACCCTTCACTGTAACACGTTTGGCTTGGTGAAGAGGTATAGAAAGTTAACATATTTGTTTGCTCATTGAAAGGGTGGAGGTTCAAGTCTACCCAGAGGTGCTTCAGAAGAAAAGCCTCATTATCCACCTTTGAAAACCCTGCTGCTGCCGCCGCCGATGCTGCTAAGTGTCATCGAGTCTGCTCCGACTCATAGGGACCCGGTGCCCAACACTGCCTGGTCCTGCCTTGAAGGAGCGCTCTGGCCATACTTCTGCCACAGAGCCGCTTGTCCTTCCAGCAGTCCATGGTACTTTCAATGTTCTCAGCACCACAATTCAAATGCATCAAATCTTCTTGAGTCTTCCTTATTCCATGCCCAACTTTCACATGGTCTTCTTTATATTGAGTCATAATCCATACTGAAGGCTGCAGTCCTGGGTCTTCATCAGCAGGAGCTTCAAGGCTCCCTCACTTTCAGCAAGCATGGGAAAACCCTGCAGAACACCCAAACAACAACAACGCAACTCACTGCCATCAAGTTGATTCCAACCCTGTAGGATAAGGTTGAACTGCCCCTGTGAGTCTCCAAGACAAAAACTCTTTACAGTAGAAAACCCCATCTTTCTCGCATGGATTGGCTGGTAGGTATAAACCGCTGGTCTTGTGGATCCCAGGCCAGCATATAAACTCTGTACAATCAGGGTTCCCTCGACAGAACAGGTCATGGAAACCCTACAGAGCCCCTATCAGGTGCACTCGCATCCCAGGAGACTCAATAGTAAGGATCACTTTTAGATACATGTTTCCTACATTGTTATACCACAGATGTAATGTCTCTCACTTTCTGGACTGTATGCATGCTTATTTACACATCGCCCTCCCTCACTGCCACTGAGTCCATTCCGACGCATGGTGAGCCAGCAGTCAGGAGAGAACTGTCCCACGGGTTTCTGAGGCTGTAAATCTTTACAGGAGCAGAGTCTCATGTTTATCCATAGATTTTTTTTTTAATTTGTCCCTCTCATCAGAACCAAATTTTGCCCTGTGAGGCCTTATTGCCTCCCGTGAGAATATATGCACAGGAGGGTCTCAGTAGACAGCCGTTTTCCAGCTGAGGGCAGACTACGGCAATGTCTAGGCACATTATTGATTGTCACAACTTGGAGTGGGTGTTAGTACCCGATCTTGAGCACAGGAATGCTGTTAGACATTTTACACTGTCCAGGGCGGCTCTCTCCTACGACCATTTGAAACCAATAGTAACTACAGCTGATGATGAAAAACGCCCCTCTGTAGACAGACTGCCTAGCTTTGAAGCCTAGATATGCCACTTACTCACTGGGTAACCTGTAGTTTGTGCCTGTAAAATGGCAATCATAATAGCACCAATTGTATGGGGTTATTGTGAGGATTACATGTGGTGGTACACACGTAATGCTTATAACAGTGCCTGGCACAAGGAAAACACACAGTAAACGTTAGCTTATCATGATCACTTTAAATCATATGCTACCAGCAATAACAGGGTCTCATATCAAATGGCAAAAGCTTATAAGCATCACAAAATCCTTCTTGAAATTTTTATGCGCATATCTATTCATGGTCATGAAGCAAATATAACCAATTTATTCCTATTCCAGCTTAAATTCAGAGTACATTTCTGGAGTGACTAGCAGACTATTAAATTTGGCAGATTAGTGATTATGTGAACAGATACAATGGAGGAAATCAAGGCTGCTACTAGAGACAAATGTCTTTTTCATTATACTGCGAAGAAAGAAACGAGAGGGTGGAAAGGATTAGAATGTAACAGCATGATAAATACTTTTCTTGGGCTTCAGTAGACAATCAGGTGCTGTCACTTTGACAGTCAATATATCCTAGTGGCACTTTAGGAAATGCCACTTTTAATGAGAATGTTCAGGTTCATAGTGTAGTGAAATATGAATTAGTGACTCTGATGTACTTATGTTGCAAAGATCTTGGCAGAATATTAGCTTCCACCTCAGTCTCTTGCTATTTATTTCCTTTTCCTAAGGATTGCATGGTTTGCAAGTATTGGGAGTGAAGTGGTCTTGCTGTGTACAACAAAGCATGGCACGTCACCGAAAAGTTGAAGGTCATCCTCTTCTGCCTCCTCTCATTTTCTGGGATTAAAAAAATTTTTAAGGAAAACATGGGGAGCACCCTCTTTGCCTGCATTTCTTGCAAGCAGTTCCTCTGACTTGGCCTCTCCTAATCGAACCTGGTTTTCCAGGTCATCTGTTGGATTCCTTGCTGCTTCCTCAGTCTTCACTGTGTACATTGAACTAAGCAGTAATCTTCCTTGGGATATTGTTTTCATAAGCTCAGTCTTGTATTGCGACCCACCTCTCTCCATTCTTCCCTCACCCTCCCATGATCTTGACACAACTGTCAGAGAGAGAAAAAGAGTGCTTTGGGAATAGGGCTGATGAATTCTGCCATGTGGATGAGCCTTGACAACATTCCGCTGAGGCACACCTATTAGATGATCTCATACAGATAAAATATCTAGAATAGGCAAATACACAGAAACCAACGTTTATTAGTGGTTACTAGTGGCAAGCGAGAGGAGGGAAGGATGAGATGTTATTTATATTCATGGTAATAGGAAATTTGGCACTGGATACTAGGGATAGGCATACCACATGACTAATGTAATCCACGCCACTGAATTCTCAATGTAGAAACAAAAAGCACCAGAGAATGTTGTGGGGGTGTGTGTGTGTGTGTATATATATGTATGTATATTTAGTATAATAGGGTATTACACTATTAACTATATAAATATTGAATGTAATAATAGAGCTGAAGGATTATTAGAGGTTGGGGTTAGAGAACATGTCTCTGGAGAAAAACTGCCTAGATATGAATTCAGCTAGTTCTGTTCATGTGACCCGGGAACATGACTGGACTAAACCCTGAAAGAGGACTTGCATCAGAGCAACGCCTGAGCCATGTATATGTGTGTCACCACGAGAGGGTAACTCAAAAGAGTTTGCTACAAAATCACAGCAGCCTTTTATCAGACCCAAATATCAACACACGAAGCTATTGCTTCATGACCCATCCTCCACCCAGGTTCATACAGTTCTGGAGATGGTATTTCCATTTCTTGGGCCATTCCTGGGAAAAGTTGGGGCCCTTCAATTCACGAAACATCAAAACAGGAATTTTGACATCCTCTAGTTAAGGGCTCTAATCGTGCACCCTTTATGTATTTTTTGAGTTTGGGGTACAAAAAGGAGTCTAAAGAGGTAAGATCAGGATTGTAGGGTGGATGGGGGGAGGTGGACCGATGAAGTTCTCGTAGGATGCCCCTTGCAGTCCTTGAACAGTAGCAGGTACACTGTCATGATGGGGAAAGCTTGAGTGCAAATCTCCTGGCCTTTCTCTCATCAAGGCTGTTTTCAATTGCCCAGTAACTATGAAACAAAATCCATCCATCAAGACTATCCTTTGGGATTCTCTAACACTGTTGCCATAGCCCTCTGTGCTGACCTCTCTCCTTATCTGCCCCAGTGAGAACCTCAGAAGCTACTCTTTGGATTGGACTTTTTTGTGGGGGGGGTGGTGGTGGTGGTAGTACCCAAGGAGCATAAAGCAAGTGTATTACTGAAAGAACTCTCTTCAGCTATCCATGGGTTGTAGAGTTTGTTTGGAATAGCGCATGCATGTAAGAACTGGGTCCCTTTGAGCACTTTTAAAATGTTTACTTACCCTGGCACAGGGCTAATTGTCAAGCATTTGCTAACTTGAAACACAGGTGGATTTCCCCTGTAGGGAGCAGAGAGGCTGGGACAGAAAATACAGACCCTTCCTTCCAGTACTACCTTCCCACTGTAAGGCTGACTTGGCAAATCTCACTTTCTGCTTCTGAGGGGTTTCTTGGGCCTGTCCATTTTTAAAAATGATCAACTTCTAAATCTCACCAGCAATGAAAATCAGTTCCAACCAGAAGCACAAGCCAGCAAC
This sequence comes from Echinops telfairi, assembly GCF_000313985.2. NCBI lineage: Eukaryota > Metazoa > Chordata > Mammalia > Afrosoricida > Tenrecidae > Echinops > Echinops telfairi. The sequence continues at coordinate 43,698,804 of NW_022111324.1, read as the reverse complement.
CTCATCCTTGAGGCTGCAGAAAAGCAGCCACATAAACCTTTCGATCGTTGACTTCGTTTTACAAATCCCTGACGGCTAAATACCCTTCAAGTGTCCTCCCTTCTCTTTACAAGGAAACGCTTCTTTATCTGGGCACTGGTGGCTTCCAGAGGCCTTTCTGTGGCTGCTGTTCTATCCGCAGGGAAAGGAAAGTCGAAGAAAAGGCGAAGGACTGTCTCTGTCTAGGCCCTAGAAAAGAAGGACGGCTGTCTTTTTATCAAGGTAAAAGCTCTTCCCTCTCTTACTGCTATCTTCTCTCGTAGTGGCATAAAACATCTAAAAGTGGTGATCATTTTCTTGAATTCATGTGAAGGTGATGCATTCTCTTCTTATTTCAGCACATACTAATGAAAACTGACCCAAACCACAACACCACTTCAGACACTCAGTAGTGGACTCTAACTCACATGTGCAGAGCAGAGCTGCGCCATAGGCTTTCCAAGTGGATCAGCAGACCTCTTTCCTGAGGTACTGCCGGGTAGATTTGAACCATCAACATTTTGCGCTATCAACCATTTGCAACACCCAACCACTTCATGTGTAATGAGACCTCTTTTAAACAGCAAATTATTAGATGGCATGACAGTGGTGCAGACGAAAGCTATCTTAAGAGGACACAGCATCTGAGCCATGGAAAGTCACCATTCAAGAACTGGCGCCCTGCCTCACTTACTGGAGACCACTACGATTTTGGAACCATTGCTCAGCCTTTCTGCACCATAATTATGCTTGGCTGAGTTGAGTAACTGGGATGGAGGAAAATAATATAGTCGCTGCTTACTTTGCAAGGTCTTCATGAACATCAAAATGGAATAAAAAGTGCCTATCAATAACAGAGTATGAGATAAACATTAGACGGGGAAAATATTAGGAGAGTTGTAATCCACACACTTTCTCTTTAAATCATCATACTCCATAATCTCATTCACCCTGCCACCATTTTATACTGGTAGGTTTTTAAATGCTCCTATGTTATGTTGTGTCAGAAATCACAGAGAACACTTTAGTAACTAAATAAATGTCAGTTATGAATGTAATCTTTCTACAGGATGTAAGAGGAAATCTCTTTATCTTCCCTCTGGATTTGACCATATTTCCTGTTGTTTAAAGGGGCCATCCAGTCAGCTCTGACTCATGATGACCTTATATATAATAGACAAAATGTAGCTCAGTCCTGCACTAACCACACAACTGTTGCTAGGTTTCAGCCCGTAGTCATAGTCCCCGTGCATCCATCTCACTGATGAACTTCCTCTTATTTTCTGGGCCTGTATTCGGCCAAACAAGTTGTCCTTTTCCAACAATTGCTCCCTCCGGATTACTTGTCCAGAGTAAGTGAGGCAGAATATGGCTATCTTGCTTTTCACCAGCCTCTGGGCTGTAGTTTCTCCAAGCCTAATTTTCCCATGGAAATAGTGAAACCTGGGAACTGACAGATCATTTGAGATCACGATCGCAATTATTCCACGTGTGAATATATATGTATATGCTGACCAACAAGATCTCAGGAACGAAGTCTTCTTAAATCTCTAGGTTTACTGTTAACCAGGTAGAACAAAAGATCTTGTTTATCTTTGGAATGCCTCGGTAAAAAAAGACTGTCTCCTTACTCTGCTACTAGTATGTTACTACTTTATTCGGAGGTGAAAGGTAAGGGAAATCTGCTTGCATGCAAGGAAACCCTGAGCTGAAAGACAGAGAGGAATTTCACAGACAAAAATGCTAAGTCAACAGACTTCTCCCTGTGCTAGACAAAACAGGCTAGGTACCAATGTTCTAGAATTGGCAGATCATTCATTCAATACCCTACCCACACAATCAGTTGGTAGTTGGGTCTGTCATTCAGATACTTATTTAGAATCTTTCAGTTGATTTTAGTGTGGGTGGAAAGAAAATTATACTTATTAGAAAATGTAATACAGGTAAAATGCAAATGATGCAAGGACTGTGCTTTCTAAACTTAAGTATATTGACAAATACAATTTAAAGACATATCATATTATGTGCTAGCAGCTAGGTTCTTCTTTCCTGTTTTCTTTTAGTTTTAGAAATGTATCTGGTCTCTAGTTGTAGAGATTGAGCAAAAGTAGGAAAACAAACAAAAAAGGAAACATCTGATCAGCTGCTATTAATGTATGTAAGGCGATCTGTACACGGCAAGTCAGAGGCCAGAGAAAACAGAAGTGGCCAGGGGACAGCTGCTCACACAAGGGCTGGAAAGCATTGAGTGATATTTGACTAAATGGACAGAAGGAGGTAAAGTTTCAGGACATGCCTATGGCAGTTGAGATAACCTGAATGAAGCAGAGCACTTTCACAAATAGGCTTGTCAAGCAAGGGACAGGATTATAAAGGATTATAGCTGCTGGTGGCTTTGAATTGCTGACCTTGAGTTAGTAGCCCAGCATGTAATCATTACACTACCATGGCTCCTAGATGAGATCTCTAGGTAGTGCAAATGTTCTACCCTAAACTACTTACCAGAAGATTGGGGGTTTGAATCCACTCATAGATGCCACAGAAAAAGGCCCGAGGATCTGTCTCCATAAAAAGTATAGCTAAGAAAACCCTATGGAGCTACATTCTACTTTATAATCCATAGGGTTATAATCCATGGATTAGAATCTACTAAATTTCAACAGGCAGGGTTTGTTTTAGATTCAATCATAGTATGTATATCTTTATTGTGATGAGATTCATGAAGGAAGCCCCTCCTTGTCCAACTAATATTATTTTGATAACATGTTGCCTCTATGTGCACGAGTGACTGGAGGAAAGATAATGGTGGGAAGATAACGCAATATTATTGCACTTAAGTAATGAGGATTAGATATTGGAGCAGAACTATTGAAAGGAAAGGAAAATAACATAGAGATTGTTGTTAGGTTGTTAGGTGCTGTTGAGTGGGTTCCGACTCCTAGCGACTCCATGTAGAACAGAGGGAAACAATGCCCCAAACGCTATAGACTTTAGCTTTTAATTTTTTATATTATATATATAATTACCAGAGTGCAGCTGTAGTTATGAAGCAGAAGCCAAATAATCTTTTCCGTATCACCAAATAATATGGAGACACTATCTTTTGAAGCTTTAGTTGCTCTCTGAAGAACTTTCAGCTTTTATGACTTCTATTTACAGTTCAATTTTTCTCAATGGTCTCTCTCAAAATAAACCATCTCACTTCTCATTGTTATTTACCAGGTGCTCATTGCTTTTTCCAGCAGCACAAAGCAATTTCCTCTATTTGGACTTGTGGAGTCATGTGTTCTTGGTTTCCTGAGAGGAATAGATTATGTCACCTGTCTCCATGGAGCCCATTCTAACTCATGGTGACCCATGTGTGTCAGAGAAGAACTGTGCTTCCTAGGATTTTCACAGGCTGATTCTTGGAAGTAGATCACAAGGTCAGGTTTTCCTTCCAAGTGCCTTTAGATGAACTCAAGCCTTTCAATTAATGATTGAGTGTATTAATGGTTTGCATTACCCAGAGATACCAGCACAAACACACATGCACACATGCACACACACACACACATTTATCAAGAGTCCCTTGGATTAGAACCACTCACCTTCCAGTAAATAACCCAATGCTTCACCCATTGTGCTACCATGACTTCTGGGTCTTCAATACTAAAAGCAAAATCAAAGCCACCACCATTGAGTCAGATCTGACTCATCATGACACTGCAGGACAGGGTAGAATTGTTCCATAGATTTCCAAGATTGTAAATCTTATAGGCACAGACAACCTCATTATTGTCCCACAGAGAGTTTGGTGGATTTCAATGGCCGATCTTGTGTTTAGTCATCCAAAACTAAACACGTAGTGCCCTGGGAGCTCCCTTTTGGTATTCCTGTAACCAAAATCCCACTGCCATCCCAATCGGTGTTGATTCATAGCAACTATATAGGACAGAGTAGAACTGTTCCTTAGGTTCCTGGGACTATTAGTTTTCATGGGAGCAGACAGCCTCATCTTATAACCAGGGAGATGACAGGTTGGGATCATCCACTTTGTAGTTAGCAGCCCAGTGCATGTGGCACTGCACCACTGGGACTAGAGAGTTTAAAATGAAATCCATTGCCACCGAGTCGATTCTAACCCACACGGCAATGGACAGCCACCCATAGAATTTCCAAGGCTATAAATCCTTAATGAAGCACATTGCCTCCTAAAGCAGTGGTTCTCAACCTGGGGTGTGGCGACCCCTTTGAGAGTCGAATGACCCTTTCACAGGGGTCACCCAATTCATAACAGTAGCAAAATGACAGTGATGAAGTAGCAACGAAAATAATTTTACGGTTGGGGTCACCACTGCATGAGGAACTGTATGAAAGGGTCACGGTGTTAGGAAGGTGGAGAACCTCTGCAAAGGGTGGCTGGTAGCTTGAAAACACCAACCTTTGGGTTAGCAACCTCATGCTTCACCTCTATATTGCTCTCTGTTATCTCATTGGGGAAACTTTCTTTCTGCCACAGGCCCTTTTGATATTGATGACATCATTCTCCGGTCATACTGATCAAACGTTTCATTAACTCACTCCTACTCTGATGTTACATGTTGAGCTGTTAACTGCGAGGTCAGCAGTTCCAAACCACCATTCCCCTCAATGACAAGGCTTTCTATTCCCATTTCTATTCTCAGAAACCCACATGGGCTATGCTACCCTGTCCTATAAGGGTGATATGAGTCAAAATTGACACAATGGCAGTGAGGTTTTTTGTTTTGTTTTGTTTTGATTTTTAAATGCGATGGCTGGCGCTGCTCTTCTTTGAAGAGGCATGTGACGTTAGCTGGTGTTCATTATGTTGTTAGCCTTATACTCCTCACAGGCGGAAAGTTCCCCACCCATGCATTAAAGCACAATATACCCTAATATGTCAACTTTGCAGATGTGAAAGCTAAGGCCTAGGGGGAAAAGTTTGCCTAAAGCTATGCAGTCAAGTCGTGAGTGACAAGGTGTTCTAATCGGGTTTGTCTGGTACCTGGGTACACCCGTTTAACCCCTTCGCCCAAATGCCTCTCCCATCATATATGCCTTCTGTCTTCAATGATTTATGAACTATTTCACATTATACTTTCTCATTGATTCCTGCAATTACCTGGATGAAATATTCATTATTTTGCCGATATAAAAAGAGAGGCTGACACCCACTGTGTCAACAACTCTCAAATTTGTCTTAAGAATGTGAATTCAGGTTCACCTTAAAGTCGTTCCCATCCACGCTGCTCTCTGTGCGGTCAGCACTGTGCGAGGCAATCAAGAAGGCAGGGCAGTGGCTGGCAGAATCCACTACATTTTGGTGGTTAGGAAATCAAGCACTCTTGTTATACAATGAGATACTTGATATCTGTAAGATAAAATTGATCTTTGTAATGCTTTGTTTCCTCTCTGTTTAATGCTTATAACCTTTTTCTAACATGCTGAGGATGCTCTGAGAAAATTCACTCAATGTAAAGTGATTATTCATATCTGTAGTCACACTGGTTTTGCCTCCTGCCTGTGATGAAATAGAGGAAACTGTGTTTTAGGGATTTATGAAGTAACATTAATAAAGCTATTTCTATCAGCATCCATAAAGCAACAAAACAGGTTGGGGTGTGTGGGGTGGGGGGTTAGGGCTTAACTAGTTTCTCCTCAAGATGATATGGGAAGATCTTTTCCATTTTTTATTGGACAAAAGTGTGGTTTCCTAGACAACCAGCTTTCTGCACAGTCTGCCTATACATCAGCATGCTGTAGCATTCCGTAAAAGTCAAAGTGTGATATTCTTAAATGATGCACATGCATTTACTAATGAGTTCCTTAAGAATTGGAATATTACTCCTCCTAGACATTGCAGAAAAAAATGTTAGGTAACTGTAAAAAATGAGGGTATAAGCATGTGTGACCATGAGCTGTCGAAGGGATCGGGTGTCAGGCATCAAGGAACAAGAAATCATGTCATTGTAAAGGTGGGTGAGTGCAGAGTGGAGACTCAGAGTCCATTGGTAGGCAACTGAACACCCCCCCTGCTGAGGGGATGTGGGGAGGAGACGAGCTAATCAGGGTGCAGGGTAACAGCGATGAACCATATAACTTTCCTCTAGTTCTTAAATGCTTCCTCCTGCCCAATATCATGGTCCCAATTCTGCCCTGCAAATCTGGCTAGACCAGAGGATGTACATTGGTGCAGATGGCAACTTGAAACACAAGTAATCCAGAACGGATGACTCCTTCAGGACCAGTGGTGAGAGGGGCGAGGCCTGGAGGGTGGGGGGAATGTGGGGTGGAAGAGGGTAACCAATTACAAGAATCTAGGTATGGCCTAGATTCCCCTGGGGGATGGACAGCAGAGAAGAGGGCAGAGGGAGACGTAGGACAGTGTAACTTATGACAAAACTATAATAATTCATGAATTATGAAGGGTTCATGGGGGAGGGGGGAGGGAGGCGGGAAATGAGCAAATGATCTTAAGGGCTAAAGTGGAAGGCAGGTGTTTTGAGATTGATGAGGGCAACAAATGTACATATGTGCTTGACACAATGGATGTATGGATGGACTGTGATGGGAATTGTACGAGCCCTCAATAAAATAATTTTTTAAAAAATGAGGGTATAAATGCTTAGAGTTCAGGACCATAAAAGCGTTTTTGAAATTAGTCACTTAAAAGAAACACTATCATCTGTTTGTCGTTATCTATGTACATCTGCTTATAGATTAGGCAGAGTCCTGATGCATAGTAGCTAGACGCTTGCCTGTTAACTGAAATGTCCAGAGGTTCAAACCCACCAGCCATGCGGTGGGAGAAAGATGAAGCAATCTGCTTGTTAACAGATTCATCACTTTGGAGACTGGTGGAGTGTAATCACTTCATCTGGCTCTTCTACCCAGGTCTCCACAGCTCCCACCGACTGACTGGTTGGAACGAGGCAAACAGGCAACGCGGAACACTAATTCAGGGGATTGGTCCATTTCTCCTTCCACTCCCCATCAATCAGGATGAGCTATCTTTGAAGCAGCAGAGAAGAAAGAAACCCCGAAGACCTTGGAAGAGCATGTTCAAGATCTCCGTCTGAAGTGGGGGATGATGCTGAGACCAGATGCACCAGAGACTGGCCAGGAGGAACAGAGCTGAGATGATGAAGTTCCTTCTACACTTCTAGGCTGAGACTTTGTAACCTTGGGGCAGAGTGGCAGGTAGGCTGTCTTCTTGGCCTCTGGAAGCCAAGCCCAAGGGGCCACATGGCCGCCAGGTTGAGAATGAGAGAGACATTTGGCTGTGACCTTGCTAAGACATTGAGATTCAGAGAGAGAGATGTGGCTGCTGGTGGAGAAGACCAGTGACTGTATCTATACTACATGCTCATGCTGACTTTTAGTGACTTGCTTCTTTCCTTAAGAAACCTCCTTGGTTGTCAGGATTATCTGAGAGTTGTGTGGGGCCATTGCAACACATTATTGAGCCCAGCATAGATGTAGTGTGAGAGGCAGGCATGGTTGGTGTCAGAACAGGGAGTGACGGATGGAAGATGAAGGCATGTCTGACTCTTGCCACATGATTATAATCATGAGGAGTAATTGTAATCATGGGAAGTCAGGGGAGGTCATATAGGTCCAGCTCCATTGCTATTTAGTACAGAACTCCTTTGGCAGTTCTACTAAGCACTGTAGGGTCATTAGGAGTTGTCATTGAATCGATGACAATAGGTTCAGTTTAGGTTATCAATTAACCAGAAATTTGGAGGTATAAATAGATAAGTGTTCAGAGGTTAAATGAAAGATTTGCAATTTGAATCCATCTAGTGGTAAATAGCCTAGAAATCTTATAGGGGTATTCTATACTGTCAGGTGGAGTCTTATGAGTTGAAAATGACTAACCAATAATAACAAATGGACTAATCAAGATATAGGCAATTCTAGGATTCTAATGACACCGAAAATAAAAAACAAACCACATCCATTGTTAAGTTGATTCTAACTCATAAGGCTCTTATACAACAAAGGAGAAGTGCTCTTCCAAGTGTCTGTGACTGTAAATTTCTATAGGACGATAGTTTTATCTTTTCCCTCAGATCTTCTGGTGAATTTGAACCACAGATTTGACAGGTAGCAGCCTAACACTTAACTTACTGTGTCACACTTCTCTAGAGGTAGAAAAATTAGAGACATAATAACTAAGGAATTCTCAAGTCAGTCAAGAGGAGCAATTCTGAGTTGCCTAAATTGACCCTGGGTAGCTATGCAAAGTCTTTCTGCTACGCTTGCTTTGCCAGAGGACTTTCACCACCTCAGGGGCTTCTGTGTGACCTGTAAGAAAGTACAGCAAATGGGATTGGGTTTGGAGAGCTTTTCAAATAATTTATTTCACCTCCTGGAAATAGTGGGGAGCCCACCTCGCTTCTAGTCACTTGTCCAAGAGCATCATATTCAGGACAACAGCAATATTTTTATGGTAGTTAGAATATGTATTTTTCACTACCATTACTCTTGGATTAAGCGAAATATATGTCAACAAATTAATAAAAAAAACCAACTTAATCGCTACACACTTGACTACCCTTTAGGTTACTACTATAGTTTCTACCACCAGCTTGTCGTGTTATGGTGGTTTGCGGGCAGTTATGACGCTGGACGCTGTACCAGCAAGGTTATCCAAGGTGAAAGGTTTCAGCAGAACTCCCAGACTAAGAACTACTACAAAGAAGGACCAGGCTGTTACTTTTGAGAAAGTAACTACTGAAACCTGATGGGTAGCACGGAAACTTTGTCTAATAGCAAACACCTCATGGATATCAGCAAACATTGTCTTAGATATGTCAGAAGATGGGCCCCTCGGGTTAGAAGGTGCTCAAAATGCGAGTAAGGAAGAGCGTCCCTCTCTGAGCAGAGCCAATGATAATAAATAAATGAAGTAAAACCTTCGGACCTTTGTTTGCTGATGGCTCATGACTCCAAATGAGGAGAAAAAGCTGCAAACATCTATCAATAATTGGAATTTGGGATGTATGAGATATAAATCTAGGAAAACTGGAAGTCATCAAAACTTAAGTGCAAAACACAAAATCAACATCCTTTGCATTAGTGGGAGGAAAGGAACTGGTGTGGGCTGCTTTGAATCTGCCAGAAATGGCGTGCGTGAGTAATCATTCCCACCTCAAGAGGAATGGCAAGCACTCAGAGTCTAAAAGGACATTTGAAGATCTATCTTAAAGTACAACGCTGTCTGTAATATCTAACCAAATACAAGCAAATCCCAACAACACAACTATTATTCAAATGTATGCATCAACAACTGAAGCAGTGATGGAGAAATTAAAGACTTTTACCAACCGCTTCAGTCTGAAACTGATCAAACATGCAATTCAGATGCATTGATAATTACTGGCAATTGGAGTGCAAGAGTTGGAAATATGGAAGGAATAGCAATGAAAAATATGGCCTTAGTGGTAGATATGAAGCTGGAGATTGCATGATAGAACTTTGTGAGACCAACAACTTTTTCATAGCAAATGTCGTTTTTCAACACAAAAGGCCAATATCCATAAGGGCTTCTCCAAATGGAATACGTCGAAATTAAATCGACTACTTCTCAGGAAGAGACTACAGGGAAGCTCAATTTCAGCTGCTAAAATGGTGGTTCTCCCCTTTCCTAATGCCCTACCCTTTAATACAGCCCCTCATGTGGTGGTGACCCCCCCAACCATAAAATTATTTTCGTTGCTACTTCATAGCTATAATTTTGCTATTGTTACGAATTGTAATGTAAATATCTGATAGTAAGCAGGATGCATTTTTATTGCTATAAATTGAACATAATTAAAGCATAGTGATTATCACAAAAACAATATGTAATTATATATTGTGAAATATTTATTTCTAATGACAAATAAATGAAATTTTGTCTTGAGGCATGGTGTAGCATGGGTAACAGTCTTCACCCTGGGTACTCGTATGTGGGTATATCTGCCTGTGGGCGGACCCGCCTTGAGATGGATGAAGGAGTGGTGTCTCGGTTCCTAAGACCATCAGAAATATGTGTTTTCTAATGGTCTTAGGTGAGCCCTGTGAAAGGGTCATTCGACCCCTAAGTTGAGAACCACTGAGCTAAAACAAGGCCAAGGGTCAACTATGGAACAAACCAACAATTGGTCATATGCAAGTTCTGGTTGAAGCTGAAGATAAGTAAAACAACTCCTTGGGAGCCAACATATGATTGTGAGTCTATCCCACCTGAATTTCCAGAACATCTCAGGAACAGACTGAACACATTGAACATGAATGACAGAGGACAGGAGGAGCTATGGAATGGCACCAGGAATACCATGGTTTAAGGATGCAAATAGCTCAATAAAAAGACAGGAAAGAAGAAAATGTCAAAGAGGACGTCAGAAAGGACTCCGAAGCTTGGTCAAGATCATAGAATAGCTAAGGCACATGGAAAAAATGAGAAATTCAAACAGCTGAACAGAAAATTTCAAGGGCAGCTCAAGAAGACAGAGTGAACTGTTAAAAAAACATGAAAGAAGAACACACACAACATACCTGAAACTAAAATAATTCCAGAAAAAGAACCAAGCCTCAGGTTGTCATACTGAAAGATCCGTGGGCAAAATATTGAATGAACAGGAAGCCTCAAAAGAAGATGGAGGGAATACAGAGAGTCACTGTACCAAACAGAACTGTCTTTCAGGGTGTGCTGCGTAGAGTGCTCTTAACTTCACATTGTGAACCTACCGACAAATTTAAATTATCAAACTATTTCAAACTCGAAAAGGCCTACAGTCTACAAATATTAATAAGTAATGTCTTGCAGTACTTTCTGCCTGACTTCCCAGCCTGCCTTCTTTCTCACTGACAATGTATTTTTTCCATTTTTCAATCTTTCTCAACATTTTCTATTCTATTCTATTGCTTGATTACTTTGGGGGTGTATGTGTGTGTGTGTGTGTATGCTGATGTACCAATATGTTTTTGTTTACCCATCTAATCAACCAAAGGACTTACTTAGTTAATATTCCAGAGTAATACAGAGCTAATAATATACTAAACCAAAGGCAAACATGAAAGAAATTTCACATATTCTGCATTTAAAGAATACATTCCAGAGCTTCCTTTGAGGTCAATTAGCACCTATGAGTGTTTAGCCAAGCAAGCTCTAATGAGCACTTGAATAAGGTGTGATTAGTTAAATGCAATGAATTCCCTTCTGTTATTTAAAAGGATATTCATATGTCAAATCTAATAAGATAACAAGTGGAGAGAGTCCTAGAAGTCTGATGGACCCAGATACAGAATACAACAGGACATTCTTGGGACTTGTAGAGCCATGAGGTTGGCTTAACAATAGCATGTGGGGGGAGAACACTATTGTCTCCCTATGCTTCTTAGAATTGATCATTCTATTTACTGAGATAGGAAAGCCTTGTGTGCCATGCATCAGCAATGTATGCTTTCTATAGATGTGTGTTTGTAGCCTTTAATGATTTCTTTTAATTTTATTTATTTTGTTGTTGAGAATACAGACAACAAAACATGCACCAATTTAAGATGTTTCAGTGAGTACAGATCAGTGACATTGATTGCATTCGTTGAGTTGTGCAATTCTTCTTATCCTCTGTTTGTGAGTTGTTCCTTCCTAAGCAATATAAACCTGCTGCCTTAAAGTTCCTATCTAATTTTTTAAGTTGTTGCTGTCAGCTTAATCCCATGCAGATAGAAAGAGCATAATATTCAAGGCAAGAATATTTTTTGAAGATTTATTTTCCATGTGAACAGTCCCCCTGCCTGGGACACAGGAAAGTTAGATTGCAAAAACAAAAGCAAAAACAAAAACAAGTGCACAGAAGTGTAGCCTTTCTCTGAGCAAAAACATTTTTTAAAATTTATGTTTGGTTTTATTTTCATTTAGTCCTATGACTTGTGATTTTATTAAGACTGTGATTTATTGAGAGAATAATTGCTTTTCACTTTTATTTTACAATGTTTCATAAATCCATTTCTCTTTGAAATCTCTCTCAGTTTTTTCTCTTCCACCTCCACCAACTTCACCACCAACCCAACAGGTGGTCCTTTCTTCTTTGTTGGAAAGAAACCTGAGGACAGGACTTCTTTCCACTCGCCAATGTCCCTGATCAATCCATCTCCAAACCCTTGGAAATAACCTCTCATGCTGAGCAATGCTTTTAAGGGTAGACTAAATCTCATTTCTTTGAGAATCCTCTAGCATCAAAAATTTCCACATTATCTTCAATTTTGCCTTCTTGGAGTCTAATCTTCAGTTTCTCTCAGGATTTCTTTATCTCTAGAAATCTATTGACTCTTTCCTTCATTGAAAGGATGTTCTAATCTACTCTGATGCTTTATTTATAGACTTGGTTAAATTTGTAGAAGGAAGTGGTTGTGCATATATGAAGGGGTTTCAAAAATTTGTGAAAAATGACAGTAAGAGATAAGAGAAATTTCCCAGAACTTTATGAAACCTGTGTGTATGTCTCTATTCCTTGGCAGCATAAAAATTTCCTGTCAGCCTGCCTTAGGCTAGGTGTGTTTAGATCTGCTCCAGGTTCCAGATGGTAATCAGGTCAGCATCAGAGCCAAGTGTAAATTCTAAAGACAAGTCTAGGTGCCCATCTCTTTTCATATCACTTTGGATGTGCATAGATAAGACTCAGCAAGATGCCTCTTAGGTTTGGGGACATTCTGTAGTTGTGTAGTTGATTATGATGCAGAGGGGCCCTATGCAGGGTTCCAATACAGCTTCCAATACTTTAAATTGTTACAGGAACAGGCAGCCTCACCTTTTTCCTACAGAGCAGCTAGCAGGTTTGAAACACCTACCTTACTTGTTTTCATTGACTACGCCAAGGCATTGGACTTTGTGGATCATAACAAACTTCGGAATAACCTTAAGAAGAATGAGAATTCCAGAACACTTCAGTGTGTCTATTGAGAACTTGGGAATTTGTGCATGGGATACTGTATAGCTTAAAATCAGGAAAAGTATGTGACAGGGTTGTCTCTTCTCACCATACTTATTCAATATGTATGCTAAACAAATCATTTGAGAAGCTAGACTGTATGAAGAAGAATGTAGCATCAGGATGGGCGGAAGGCTTATTAACAACCTGTGATATACAAATCATAGAACTTTGCTGGCTGAAAGTGAGTCAGGCCAGAAGCACTTGTTAATGAAGACCAAGAATTTCAGCCTTCAGTAGGATTACAACTCAATGTAAAGAAAACTAAAATTCTCACATATGGACCAAGATAAATGGAGAAAAGATTGACGTTGTCAATGATTTTGTCTTGCTTGGATCCACCATCAATGCTCACAGAAAACAATCTAGAGATGAAGAGACAGGCTGCCTTGGGTAAATCTGCTGCGCTAACCTCTTGGAAGTATTGAAAAGCAAGAATGTCCATGATGCTCACTTTCCCAACACAATCGCTGAAGACAAATGGGTGCATAAGCAAATGTGGTGAAGAAAGCTAATGGTGCCTGACTATTAAAAGATATAGGGTCTGGGGTCTTAAAGGCTTGAAGATAAACAAGTGGCCATCTAGCTCAGAAGCAACAAAGCCCACATGGAAGAAGCACACCAGTCTGTGTGATCACGAGGTGTCGAAGGAATAGGTTTCAGGCACCAAGAACAAAAAAGCATATCATTGTGAATGAGGGGAGTGTGGGGTGGGGAACCAAAGCCCACCTGTAGGCAACTGGACATCCCCTTATGGAAGGGTCACGGGGAGGAGATGAGCCAGTCAGGGTGCAGGGTAGCAGCGATGAAACATACAACTTTCCTCTAGTTCTTAAATACTTCTTCCCCGCAACTATCATGATCCCAATTCTACCTTACAAATCTGGCTAGACCAGAGGATGTACACTGGTACAGATATGAACTGGAAACACAGGGAATCCAGGACGGATGATCCCTTCAGGACCAGTGGTAAGAGTGGTGATACCGGGAGGGTGGAGGGAAGGTGGGGTAGAAAGGGGGAACTGATTACAGGGATCTACAGATAACCACCTCCCTGGGTACAGACAACAGAAAAGTGGGTGAAGGGAGATGTCGGACTGTATAAGATATTATAAAATAATAATTTATAAATTATCAAGGGTTCATGAGGTGGGGAGGAGCAGGGAGGGAGGGGGGAAATGAGGAGCCCATGCCAGGGGCTTACATGGAGAGCAAATGTTTTGAGAATGATGAGGGTGACAAATGTACAAATGTGCTTTGTACAATTGATGTATGTGTGGATTGTGATAAGGGTTGTATGAACCCCCCAATAAAATGATTAAAAAATAAAATTAAAAATAAGAAAGTAAATGTCTAGAAAAGAATAATGGCAACACATGCACAATTGCCTGATACAATTGATGTATGGATGGTAATAAGCGTTGCAAGAGCCCCCAAGAAAATGATCTAAAAGAAAAGCAAGAATGTATTCTGTTGACTAAGGTGTGCCTGGCCTAAGCCATGCCCTTTTCAATTGTTCCCGTGCATGTGAAAGTTGCACACGGAATAAGGAAGACTGGAGAGGAAGGGGAGCATTTGACTTTGGTGCTGGAGAAGAAGAGTGAAAATACCATGGACTGCCAAAAGGACACAGGTATCTGTCTCGGGAGAGGTCCGACCAAAGTCTCCTTAGGGTGGTGAGACATCGTCTTACAAACGTTGGGTCTGTTTTCAGGAGAGACCAGTCCCTGGAGCAGGACACCGTATTGGGTAAAGTAGAGACAGTGGAAAAGAGGAAGACCCTCAGGCAGATTGATTGGCATCATGGCTGCCGCAGCATTTGTGAGGATGAGGAAGGACTGAGCAGTGCTTTATTCTGTTGTGCATAAGTCTGACATGGGTCAGAACCTACTCAATGGCACCGCCACCGACAGCAACACCTTGCAGACAGCGCCCCAAGGCTTATCAGACAGCACCACTGGGCCCAATGGTTCTAAAAATATCAAAAACCAGACTCATTGCTACTGAGTAGGTTCCTGCTCATAGCTACCCTGTGTTGTAGTTGTTAGGGACCAACACGTTGAAACACCGCACAGTCCTGCTCCATCCTCACAACTGTCCCAGTGCCCGAGCCCATTGTTGTGGCCACTGTGTCCATCCATCTTGTTGAGGCCCTTCCTGTCTCTCACTGCCCCCCACTGTACCAAGCATGAGGTCCTTCTCCAGGGACGGTTCTCTGCTCACAACCTTTATTGGAGTCATGGTTGGATAGAGACCCTACAGGACAGAGTATAGCTGCCCCTCTGTGTTTCCAGTGCTGTAAATAGTTATGGCAGCAAAAAAGTTTCAGCTTTTCCTCAGGAAAGAGGCTTGAGTTGCATTTTCACATTGGCGGGATGGCCACAGAGGCCTACATGTGGCTCATCGACATTTTCCAAACTAGCTTGAAGCAAGGAGAAGGAGGATAGTTCAAATCCCATCCCTTTGGGAGCTGTTGTTTGTTTTGGCCTATTTATTAATTCGTTTTCACTCAGAACAAGATGAGAATATGATTATTCCTTCTTAAAAAAACACACTTTATCACTTTTTATTTAATGTGAACAAACATGCTCGACTCAGTGTGGGTTCTTCATGTTGTTGTTCACCCATCAAGCTTCTTGTTCCTATGAAATTTCCTAAAATATGTGGCCTGTACCTTCTACCTTAATTGATATGATATTAAAATTTATATAAAATTTATGTAAATATAAATACATTGCAATTTATACTAACTATGGCTATACAAATATTTTTACTTTAGTAGTTAATATATCCCATATGATTGTTTTAAAAAAACGAGTACTTACAGATTTATTTATTTATTATCATTTTATTGGGAGCTCTTACAGATATTATAACAATCCATAATTTGATCAGATCAAGCATAATTGTACAATTGCTGCCACCATTATTTTCAAAACATCTTCTTTTTTCTTGAACTCTTTGATATCAGCTCCCCTCTAGCCCTTCCCTTCCCGACCCTACCTCACAGGAACACTCATTATTACATTATATCTTATTTATTTATTTTCCGTATCTTACACCATCCAATGTATACATTCACCTAAAATTCTATTATTTGTTCCTTTTAAGTGGGGGTGTACAGTCATCGTTGCTATCGGTTTCACCTTCCCCCCTTCCCTCTCTCTCTCCACGTACCCTCAGGGAACCATTACTCCCATTACTATATTTGAAGGGTTTATCTATCTTGGACTTCATGCATTGAATCATCTTAATTATACAAATGAACATACTCTGGTCTAACAAGATTAGGGAGGTAAAACTAAGATCATAATAGTAAGGGGAAGAAGTATTAAAGAGCTAGAGGACAGCAAATGTGTTGCATCAGTGCTATACTGCACCTTGGATATACCATCCTTTCCATGTGGCCCTTCTGTGAGGGACTGTCCAATTATTTTACAGGTGGGTTTGGGGTCTCCAGTTTGTCTACAAGTACTGATAGATTTATGAAGAAAATATTTAAAATATGTATTCCCTAATCTATTTCCAAACTACCCACTCCACTTGTCAGAGCCATATATATATATATGTTTGACTGCTTCTTCTGGAAGTTTGTTTTTGTCATATTAATAAGGCATGTTTACCATACCCTTCCTTGATATATGGATATTACTCATTATTTATGCTTACTCTAATAGAAAATATGCAGCCCTGATTCCACAGTGGATGAAGTATCAAGCTGCTAACTTCAAGGTCAGAAGTTCAGACCAGCAGCTGTGCTATGGGACACAGATGAGGCAATCTGCTCCTATACAGATTTACCGTCTCAGAAACCCTCAGGAGCAATTCTGCTCTGTTCTGCAGGGTCACGATGAACTGGAGTCCACTGGATGGCAGTCGGTACATGATATATGATGATTTAGTTTCTCACAGCATGCACCGCCTTTTGCCACTACAGCAACATGATTTTAAAAAATTAAATTATAAATCCATTTTAATATTTTTCTTGGCTCTTTCTCTCATGTTTCCTACTTAATCCATTAATTTATCAGCCATTTATACCTTCAAAATATGTCCTGAACTCGCTCACTTTTTATTAATTATACCAGCCACCGTTTAAGTCCAGGAGGTTCTATTTCTTGCCTGGCCTGCAGGTCAAGAGTTGTGAGCTCTTTCTGTTCCTGGCTACCTGCCATCTATGTGGCACATGCCAGCCAGAGTGACTTTTTACATCAATAATGTCATCGACACTTGCCTTCCTGAGGACTTTTCATCTCTTTGGAAAATTCAGACCCATGGGGAGCTTTTCCAACTCCTTTTGTTTTTTAATTGGGAGTTAATACATATATCATATCATTCAATAGTTCAATCACATCAAGCAATACTGTACAATTCTTAGCACAACCAGTTTCCAAAATTCTTTTCCTTCCTGTACTCTTTGACGTTGTCTCTTTTTTATGCCACCCTCCTCCCCCTCCAGCACCGTCCCTCCCCCATAAACTCCTATTCTATTTGCTGTCCCTACAGCTTCATCAATCCTGCATTTCCTGTAACAGAGAACACTAAGAGGGTGACTCCAATGACATGACACATCTGAGATAGACCCCAATGTGAACAAATGGAAACAAACGCAGAAAACGCTGAAAACCAGGTCAGGTCCAGCGTGCATTACAGGGGGGGAGGGGGGGGTCAGTTGACAAGGTTTTATCCATTCAGTCAGGTTCATTCCTTTGATCTTCTCCAATGCACTGTGTTGAGTAACCACTTTCCTCCCATCCCTCTATTATGGGTAAAGGGAGAGCGATCACTGGAGATTCATTTCCTATGGAGTTCCCACAAATGTCTCTTGGGCTCCCACTGTCATCCATCGCCTTCTGCACGCCAGATTCTCACAATGTAGGCTCTGATACTATTCCTTCCTTTGACTTCAGATTATACAATTTACAATCCTTCAGTGACTGATGTTGGTGTACTTCTTCCTTGTGGATTTAGTTGACATCTCACTTAGATGGCTGCTTGGTTGGAGATAAAGCTCTAATACTCCAGATGCTGTTTATCTGATAGCTGGGTACCATCTAATCTCTTCACCACATTTTGCTATGGCTCCCATATCTTCTGTGTTCCCTTCCTAAGTACAAGTATCAAGCACAGACATGATGCAAGAACTACTTTTTCTTAAATTGGAGCTAGGTTTCAGTGCGAGCCCCAAACCCATTTCTGGATTGTTTGTTTGTTTGAAATCTGTCTGTAGGTACCTTTCAAAACCTACTTATTAACTTACGGTAGAAAGCCTTATCAATCATCCCTCTGGGGCATGACGATCTCCCTTTAATATTATCTTAGATTCACCCCTGCTACTCATTTTGAAAGGCCTGCTGAGAGAGGGATATTGGGGCCACACTTCATGTCACAGTACCTGAATTATTCACTTGCACAGGATCAATCATTTTGTGGCTAGACACTATTTATACAAACTATGGAGATTAGTTGTCAGGGAAAACTTACACTAGTGATCACTGAGCATGTCCATCACAGGTTTGCTGGAATAATACGTATCGTAATACACCATGGCTGTCAGCCTACCAACAGTTCAACAATCTTGGTCCAGTTGTCCCCTGATTCCTCAGACACCATGTTTTCCAGCTTAAGACTTCCGTGTACCCAGTGGAGTTTTGGCATGGGATCTCACTGACGCAGCCTCTGGAGCATGCTGTGCGCCTTGAAGATGCAGGATTCAGTGTCCCAGTGTTTCATGGCACCCAGCCTGAGTCCCAGGGTCAATGTGTCCCCTTTGGGACCAGGAACACTCCCCATCTAGGGTCCCCCAAAGCATTTTCAGTCATTCTTCCCCCAACAGGAAGTTGGTCCTCCCACTTTTCCTAGCAACAGACATGCTTTGGGGTTCCCTCCCGCTTTTCCTAGCAACAGACATGCTTTGGGGTTCCCTCCCGCTTTTCCTAGCAACAGACATGCTTTGGGGTTCCCTCCCACTTTTCCTAGCAACAGACATGCTTTGGGGTTCCCTCCCACTTTTCCTAGCAACAGACATGCTTTGGGGCTCCCTCCCACTTTTCCTAGCAACAGACATGCTTTGGGGTTCCCCCAGACATGTTTGCTCTGTTTCCCCTCTCCTGACTTGTTTTTCTCCTCATCTAGTGTTTTATGAATCATTTTCCATAGGTATGAAAATTATTTGTTGTCGCTGTTGTTAATTTGGAGGGTGTGTGTGTATGTTTGCAACATCTATTTCTATATGTATATATTTACCACATTGGCAAGATCTAAGAACCGTATGAATGCTGCAGATTGAGTTATAAAAAGTCAATAGAGTTGAATTTGCTGCTGCAATTGGACTTAAAAGTTAATGAATTGCTGTATGTTCTTCCTAGTAAATGAGACTGGAAGAGCATCGATTTGACTTCCGGTATGTATTCCAAGTTCCTTTTATTTCCTGCCATCTGCCCTTTATGTTTTCTTATGAACGTCATCCAGGTAGGTTTCACTCTAATTAGGGTCTGAAAATGATTGTATATTCATAACAACGTGAGGAATAAGAACAGAAACTATTAGCAGATTGTTTAAGCAAGGCATCCACTTGTTAACTAACCCCAGTGTCTTTCACCTAATAACACCCTTCCCAAAAGGCCATTCACATCATTTATTTACTTGTGGAGTGAAAAAGTGCTTCCTTATGTCTGCATTGAGTTTATTGTTCTTTACCTTCCTTAAAGGCTCTTTGTGCCACATACACTCAATGAAAAAGCAACCTCCATTATCTGCACTTAGTAGGCTGTGCATTCTAATTAGATCCTACCCACACGTGGCTCCTTTCCACAGCAGGACGGGTTTGTTCCACCAGTCCTGTGACTCGTGCCTTTCCAGCTATTGTTTTCTAGTTTTCATCTTCTTTGATTTAATTTTACTTCTAAAAATGATTACTGGAATGTAGATATGCACCCTGAAAATCATTGACTACTGATTGTTTAGCGTTTACCTAGATTAAACTGGTAAAATGGGTCCATTCTGACAAAAGGTGGGGGCAACAGCTCTGACAGATAATGATAAAAATGTTTCCTTACCGGCCAGCATGTGATTAGGCACAATGGCTTATCGCAGCTTCTTAAGATTTTTGACATTAGGGACCACCTCTTTTATGTGCTCTGAATGGTTACTGCCACCCATGGGTGTTTAATAAATATTAATACTGCTAAGTTTAATGATAAA
>NW_022111324.1:43675859-43677799 GCF_000313985.2 Echinops telfairi | reverse complement strand
TATTTTTTCTTCAAAGATGGCTTAAACCTTTATTTTCAGAAACATTGTAAACTTGTAGATGTCAATGCCTCTTTCAAATTTTAAAAATGAACTATAAGCTCTCTATAGAATCATCCACTGGGCCATCTCTTGCCCTTAGTATCGTGCCTCCTTCTCTAAATCTGCTGGAAGTTCTGTGGCCTGACCTCTGGTGATTCCCTCCTTTCCCTTCAGATAGAGATTTTGGGAGTGGAGTCACTAATAGCAGTTCTAATCGATGGAGGAGGCAGCTAAGGGACTGAGATTACCAAAGAGAAACCTGGACCCAACTTCTCTGCTGAGGCAATAACAACTTTTAACTATTTTTAGGTTATGTGTATTCAGGGGGTCAAATGGGTGTTTTTGATAAAAGGAGGGCATATCAGTCTGGCAAATAACAGGTTGGACTGCTTTTACTTACAATGTACCCGCCAGGCCTCCCGACCCCCTACAATACACACACCTCCCCAGTGATCTCAAAGGAAAGAGTTACGTGCAGGTAAGGTTAATTTTTCAATGATGTCATCTAATAGCCACTTGAATAGGAGATGCATATCAAAACCAGCACAGGTTTCACTGAGAAAATATAGGCAATCATAGATTACTTACACACGGGAATCTCTGGTTGGAACAAATGGTTAAATACCCAACTACTGACTGAAAGGTTGGTGATAGAGTCCACCCAGAGGCACCGTTGATGTGTTTCCTAAAGGCCACATTGAGAACGTCACTCTGCACTCATGGGGTCTGAATGAACTTGAGGGCAACTAACAACATTTGCACTTTTAAATTTACATTTACATTTAAAATTAAACCGGATCAGAACAAGGATCCAGTCAAACTCTTCACTCGTGGGCTTTTGAAGAAAAAAATGATGGAGGGCACAAATTTAAGGAAAACAGAGAAAATCAAAAGAAAGGAGGATGTGCATTCATTTATTAATAACCCTGGTTTGTTCCAGCTGGAATTTAAGATAATTTACATAATTCAATATAGTGGGATAAATAACCCCAAATATTTTAAGAGTACTTGAGTACAAAAACTATGGGTCAAAGTACACATGAGCTATATTTTTTTCACAGTACTGATTGTAGACTATATAGGACCTAAGTGTGGGTCAAATAGAACCAAGATTGCACTTGAACTTTTCCATTTCGACAGTATTCTTGGATGCTTCTGTTTTGACTTGAAAGAGGTTAGATTACCTAGTGGAAAATCTCAAAGGGTGTCAAAGTGCATTACGGCAATTGATGTTAACATTAAGCAGCCTTGAAGGTTCTTGCCCCAAATGACACTACAGTTCAAGACCACACTGAGTGGCTCTGGAAAGCCTTGCTTGTCAAAGATAAAGCATTGTGACGTGCTGGCCTGCTTGAGGGCTAAGTTCCACGTGGATCACACACTGGGAGGCTAGCCATGGCTACTCAAACATCTCAGCTTGCTCCTTGGCAACCCAGTGTAAGATTAATGTGGCAATTTAGGTTCCATGCTTAAATCCCAATCACAACCAATATGAATGATTATCGGATAAAGAGAAATCTGTGACCTGGTTGTAGGTAGCAGGGCAGAGATCTTTTGCATTATAACCTGATATACAAGCTCTTTGTTATAATATTAAGTCCGCATTTTTAAATGTCATAATTTTAAAGTCAGTCTTTTCTTCTAAGTCCTTGACTTCCCCTTTAAATAAAAATGCCACAGAAAAATTTCCTTTTTTAAGTTTTTGGGATCCATTAGAATTCAGTTCTTAATAATAGGAATAGGGATAAATATCTTACAAAAAATAAAGGACAGGTGACTAAGAGTGGATAAAAGACAGAAAAAAGGTAAAGAATCATATACTGAGTTTTGATTTTGACAATGGCATCCTAGAAATTAGGCATAAATAGCCTAAGACATCTAAACTGACAAAAAAAGAAAGA
>NW_022111324.1:43672481-43673814 GCF_000313985.2 Echinops telfairi | reverse complement strand
AGGGTGTAGGAGAGGAGAGGAGAGGAGTGGGGTCAGTTAGTCAGAGTCCAAGGGTAGCGTTGAACGATGGCAAAGACTGTGTTGCATCAGTGTGTTGAACCTTTGGGAGTCTGAGGGCAGCGTCGACTTGACCACATGGTTAGGGTTTTCCAGAGGGCTTGCGATACAGACAAAGACAAGAGGATGTCTGCGGAACCATTAGTATTATTTGCAGTAATCTAGGTCAGATAGAGAAAAGGGGTGAGTTTTGAAATTAAGGATGACAGAAAACACTCCTAGGTTAATTGAGAAATGAAGAGACAGAGAGAGAAGATAAAAAAGCGACTCCAAGCATTTTGGTCTGGACAGCTGCTGTCATTCACTGTGTCTCACTCCGTTTTTCAAACAGGTAAACACGCGAGTTGCATCCAAATACATGAGTGGGAAGACTAGCAGTAGCATAAAATTGACTCAAAGAAGAGTCAAAGAGACAAAAGTTGTTTAGGGTTCTTAGAGAAAAAAATACTGGACTAGGATTCGATTCCAAACTCATAAATATTTTACAGTGTAATCAAAGGAGCCCTGGTGGCAGAACGTTTAAACCCTCAGAGGCCAACTGAAAGGCTGAGTTTTGGAATCTGCCTCAGAAGAACTCTGGGAACTGCTGCTTAAACCTACAGCTCAGAAAACCCTACTCTTTTCTATTAGGTCAGAATCAACTCAACAGCACACACAAAGTGCCAGAAAACCATAAATGTTAGCATGGACATCTTGAGAATTTATGTGGGAATAGTTTCTTGTCAAAGAATCCATCCCAATCCCAAGGAGTTGGATATTAAACATGTCCCAGATATTCAACTCTTCCAAGATATTATTCTGCTCCAGCTTCTCTCCCACAATTCTCCTTTGAGTATATTCCCTCATGTGATTCACTGAAACACCCCAGAGAACCTCAGGATATTTTTGAGGACAAGTCTCACATGTTGGATGATGAGTGCGGTCCAAAAGTCAGTCAGAAGTCAGCCAAAGGCAAGTCCAGAGTCAGAGCAGGTCTTGCTTCTAATACAACTCAGTCAGGATATGGAGGAATAACTTTCCAGGTGGGGTGGTAGCGCTGTACAGTGGTACCAATATATATACCCAGTGGGGGGATTCAGATAATTTAACAATCAGTTCATTGCCCTAATGACCATTGTATGTATAAAAAAAGATATACCGAAAGGTAATTTATTATTTCATACAGTTAATACTTAAATGAGAACAATGAAAGAGGTACACAAAACTAGATTATGTTATAGGAGTTTTAAAATATTAATGAAAAATATTAAATAATATCTGACAAAGACAATGAAAT